>NC_141037.1:36705000-36770000 GCF_052040795.2 Danio rerio
AACAAAACCATGTCTTTCATTCGCAGCAAACACAAAACATGCAGACTTCATCATTAAATCGTATTTTTTTGCAGTTTAAAGATTCGACATTGTATGTTGTAATCAAATAATGACAAGCATATAGGCTTACTTTAAAATGTAAAAAATCAGTATTTAATATATCCTACAACAAGACAAAAATTCAGCATTAAAGTAAACTTTATTGTTCTTCTAGGTTTAGCCTTGTCAGTGTCTGCAAAGGCATTAAGGTTTTCCAAAATCTTGTCTAATACCGGGTTAGTGTGTTAAATCTTTGCTTTGTGCCAACTGTGGCTTAACCAGGGCCAGACGGCAGATTATGGCCTTGCTTTGGTCAGCCGTTTTGGGCTGATGGTCGGTTGTGGTTGGGCTGTTTCTCCAGTGGTGGGAAGCAGGATTTACACGCATGTGATTTCGGTGATTATGGCTGAGGTTGTCTAGCCGAACAGGAAGACATTATGATTTTTAAGAATAAAATTAAACATTTAAGTAAGTTATTTATAAACACTTTACTCGCATTGTTTTGTTTGAAACTAGAAAACCATAGTGAACCATTTTCCAACTATGACAGAACACATTGATTATTTCTTTTCTTGCTTTTTTTCACCCTTCATTTTGGTTAATTTTCACTGTCAAATTTACTTTTTTTTTTTAATTACAAAGCATTGTAAGTATAAATGTTAGATTTAAAATATCCTTAAATTAGTTGTATATAAATATTTTAAATGAATTATTTTTTATCATTTTAATTTGATCCATATTGCAAAGATTTACAATATTGAATTTGTTTTTAATTTAATTCATCTTTATTTCTATAGTGCTTTTACAATGTAGATTGTGTCAAAGCAGCTTAACATAATTGCTTAAATTAAAACTGTGTCAGTCCAGTTTTCAGAGGTGAAGTTCAGTTTAGTTGAGGTCAGTGTGGTTTAATTTGCACTGCTGAAAGTCCAAACACCGAAGAGCAAATCCATCGATGGGCAGCTCCACAAGTCCCAAAACCAAGCAAGCCAGTGGCAAGAAACAAAACTTCACCAACTGTCGAAAGTGAAGGAAAAATAAAATGTGAGAAAAAAAAAAATTCCCCCTAAATTTTTGACTAGAGATGAGGACGGAACTGAGAGAGCATTAAGGGTTAGACAGTGTTTTAGGTTTTTGCGTATGGGGTTTTTGGCGCCAATAAGCAAGACGTTTTTAGTCATTGTGTTTTTATATCAGTTATAAAATCTGTTTATTTCATGAATTTGTATGAGTTATCAGGTTGAGACGAGATATAAAGTTGTGTATCATCAGCATAACAGTGGAATCTAACTCTATGCTAACTCTATATCGCCTAGCAGTAGCATATATAGTTTGTAAAGTAAGGGACCTTGCTAAGCCTTGTGGTACCCCACAGTGTACTTTTGATCGTTATGCCTCTTCCTTAACTGATACAAATTGATAATGTTCAGATAGATAACAATATGTATTACAATGTACTGCATCATATATTGCAGGTGATATTGCAATTTTTAGAATTACATTTTAGAAAAATTTTGTCATAACAGTGTAAGAACAAGGCTTAAATTATTACTTGAAAACCAGGGAAGCAAAAATAACAAACACTCCATGCCTATAATATACATTTCAGGTTTTTAAAGCACAAATGAACAGTCAGTATTAGTGTTGGGCAATTTCAACCAATTTGGCATCATATGATATGTGAAATATCGTCATAGGTGGCAGTGAACTAATTATTTCTGAATAATTTATTAAATTATAAGAAATTAATATTTGTAGCCTACCTGACCCGCATGGTCTTTGTTTTACCCAAAATTAAGTCAGAAATAAATAAAGATAAGTTACACACAAATTACCACCGGTCAATCACTTTTTCAGTAGGATTCTGGCATGAATAGGCAGCTTGATCTGTGTCGTTAGAATGGCTCAACAAACTTGGTTGGTAAAAAAAAAAAAAAAAAGTGCACAACCAACATTATCTGAGGTTTTCGCTAAAATTACTCTGCACAAGAGTGAAAGTGAAAGATTAAAGCAGTATACTGACTAGAGCTGTGAACCTACACTAGTCACACAGTTTGGTTACGGTTATCATGCCATCGATTCGGTTCAATTTGATATTTCGGTGCATTGACGGTGCTTTTCATACACAGTTTTATATTTTTTTCACAGCAGCAGTTCTTGTATTAAAATTTATGAATATATTAATATTTATATACTATTTGTAATACAATTGTCATTTAATACACACAGTCAGAAATATAAACTGTACCTTTAAACAACACGATTATTTAGCAAATAATATAAGCAAATATAAATATCCAGCTCACTTTCTGATCCTTGTCTAGTTCTCTTATGGCGGCAAATCAATGCCAATATTAATCAAGCGCAGCAGTGATGTTTGCGCGCGAGGAGAAGTGAACCGTGAGCAGATTACAGATCTACACGCGAGAAAACTACAGCTCGCGAGCGCACAGGGGATCTTCACGCGCGTGCTCAACTGATCCAGCGCGAGAAAACAAGTCCCGCGCATGCACATCATCATCTGTGCGCACGATGTAAGCTCTCGCGAGCGAGGTCATGCCTACAGCGCGCGCGTAAGATCAGTTCTCTCCGCTCGCTCGCTGGTTCTTCTCTCTGCTTGCGCGAAACATTTGGGATTTTTGTCATTCCTAGGGCGGGACTTGGTTTACTTGTTATCTCTAACGCTATTGGGTACTCTACCTTTCAGGAAGTTAGCCGGGATTGGACGCAGGTAAGCTAGTTTCCCCGTTAAATAAAAATATATAGGATATCTTATGTCACAGTGTGAAACTAATAGACTTACTTTCTCAGTAATAATAGGTGGAGACTTACTTTCAATAATGAGATATTTCTTGTAATAATTAATCTCATAATAATGCCTATTCTTACCATCATGACCAAGTCATATAATGACATATCAAAATAATGAGATATATTCTTGTAACAAACTTTATTACTTGGGAGAGAAAGAGAGAGTTATACCATGTGGCAAAAGATCTCTCCATTAAACAGAAATTGGGGGAAAAATATACATGGGCTAATAATTCAGGACGAATAATTCAGACTTTAAATGTGTGTTTTGAACCATTTGATGAAGTTTAGCACCTACATTTAAACTGAACTCAAGCCAAAAGTGTTAATTTATAAAAATCTTTTTTTTTTTCTTAGACTCATTGTCCTTGACTCATTTTCCATGAAGAACAAGTCAGAATAAATTGGAAGGACAATAGTATACAAAATAGGCTATACATGCATGCAGTGCAAAAAGTACAAAGGTTTCTAGTAAACATATTGCCATTAGTCTGTTATTCCACTATACAGTTAAAGTCAGAATTATTAGCCCGCCTGAATAATTAGCCCCCTGTTTATTTTTATCCTAATTTTTTATTTAACAGAGAGATTTTTTTCAACACATTTCTAAACATTATAGTTTTAATAACTCATTTCTAATAGCTGATTTATTTAATCTTTGCCATGATGACAGTAAATAATATTTGACTAGATATTCTTCAAGACACTTCTATACGGCTTAAAGTGACATTTAAAGGCTTCATTAGGTTAACTAGGCAAGTTATTGTATAACAATAGTTTGTTCTGTAGACTTTTCGAAAAAAATAAATAGGTTAAAGAGGCTAATAATATGGACCTTAAAAATGGGTTTTAAAAAAATTAAAAAACTGCTTTTATTCTAGCCGAAATAAAACAAGAAAAAAGTGGGCAAATAATTCTGACTTCAACTGCATATGTGACCTTTAAGATGTGGGCATGTTGTGTAAAAAACGGTATTTGTATGCCTCTGAAGTGGAATAATGTAATGAATACATGCAGTGAGTAAAGCCAAACGAAGATTGTAGAAATTAAATTGTTGCTCAATAGGTGGCGATAAACACCCATCTGAATGTCTGTCACTGTATTCTGTTTGATTGGGCTAATCATTTTTGATTGAAGTCTTTATATGCAGGTTATTCAATCATTAACTAAAAATAAGATTGATTGAAAAGCAAATAAACAATATAAGACAATATTTCCTAGAAAGATTATCCCTAAGTGTCATAATGAGCTCTGCTGTTGGGGTTAATAATAAAGTAAAATACAACAAACCAGACAAGTGCTGCACGGGACAAATCAAATGGGTTCAGAAAGTCATGTTATAAGAATGCAAGTCATTATTTTAGAAGATTAATTATTATTATTTGTTTCTTGAGATTGAATTCTCATAAAGTTCTCATAAAGTTTCTTATGATTATGACTTGCAAATTGTATATATAATTAATGGCGTGATCTTTTAACCTGCGTCCAATCCTGGCTAACTTCCGGAAAGGTAGAGTAGCCAATAGGGTTAGAGATAACAAGTAAACAAGTCCCGCCCTAGGACTGACAAAAATCCCAAATGTTTCGCTCAAGCAGAGAAAAGAACCAGCGAGCGAGCGGAGAGAACTAATCTTGCGCGCGCGCTGTAGGCAAGACCTCGCTCGCGAGAGCGTCCTTCGTGTGCACAGATGATGATGTGCGCGCGGGACTTGTTTTCTCGTGCTGGATCAGTTGAGCGCACGCGTGAAGATCCACCCTCAACACCCTCAACAAAAACGGTTGCGATTGGCTCTTGCGTGTTCTTCACAGATGAGTGATACTGATAAGCGGCAGATGGCAGCGGTGGTCACAGCTGATGCATGATAGACATGGTGGAAAAAAACTCTGCAGACACGCGCTCGTTTCTGTATCCAGAAGTAACGCTGTAAAACAGCCGTGAGAAGAAGAAAAGTCACTCCAGCAGGTCGTGTGTGTGTGTGTGTGTGTGTGTGTGTGTGTGTGTGTGTGTGTGTGTGTGTGTGTGTGTGTGTGTGTGTGTGTGTGTGTGTGTGTGTGTGTGTGTGTGTGTGTGTGTGTGTGTGTGTGTGTGGGAGAGAAATGGAGTACTTTCATTCTCTCGATCTCAGTGAAATAAGGGCAAAGACACACAGTGAAATCGTGCACAGTTTATGAGTTTTAAGTACATAAAGCGTTGTAAATACTCGCATTATATGAGGTAAATACTCGCGCATATGAGGTAAATTATGTCAGTAATATCCGGTTATGGTTATTACTAAACCGATACCGAATTGTCCGCGTCTGCATCGCGGTGCACAGAAGAAACGATTAATTTTGACACCCCTAATACTGACGCTGTAACACGTTACCCAATATATTCAAAAAATTAAAGAGTCGTTAGATAGAGACAAGATTAATTAAATATCACGTTTAACAACTATAGTGAGTCGTGATATTGCGGTGCATACTTGATAATCTGTAACTTGGTACCCTGATGGTGAAAAAAAAGGTGTCCCATTCTTTAGCCCATTTTTAACATAACATGAAACAGGACAGAATCATATAAATATTTGTTATTTAAAAGTTGATAATTTTAAATTCATAACCCTTCTTTGGTTGGCAGGGCTGCTCCTGTCAGTTTGATTCATTGCAGCATCTGTCCGGAGAAAGTTCCTCCCATTTGGCCAATGGCGTGACTCTTCCCCGGTGTCCTATAAATCAGGGTCACCGCTTCGGGAACGGTGTGATAAGCTCTGAAACCCGGCGCATTGGGAATATAGAGTGACTCCATCACCCCAGCGATGGCCTGGCACCTTCAGAGATGCTGATCTCCAGACTGCAGCGGGACAGATGGTGCCTGACGTCATTCTGACTTGAAGGTCCCTATTTTGCTGTGCTGGGACAGTCATCAAAACCTTCGCTTTTGTAATGTTTGGCAGTGTTCTAAGTGCCTGTTACAGATTATGTAGCGGAAATAAAGCAAATGAAAGATGGGAGAGTGCCTCTTGGCGCTGCTGGAAAAGAAGGCGTGTGTTTGGCAGCTCGTGATAATGACCTTAGTTCATCACTAGAGAGAGGAATGTGTGCTTTCTGTGGCAGATGCAGCGTGGCCAATTATCACCTGAGTGAGTTCATGGATGATGTGGTACTGTTGCACTATGGGAAAGGCAAGAATAAAATAAAATACAATAGGTAGACCAGTGTAAAATGATTTTTTCTTAACTTGGGTCTATGTTTTCTCACTAAAGTCCACTTTTTAGTCAGGGCATTTAGGATCAAGTTGTACAGACTTATAGTTGTTTTACAGACTTATAATATGCTGTTGTTCTTGGAGTTTTCATTCCAAAATGACCCCCGCACCATCTAGTGCCTGTTTCCCAAATTGCACTTGGAGTGTCGCCTCTTGGTGATTCTATGCTCTTTGCCGGAAACCCTGCCTCTGTTTTCATTTGATTGAAGAATGATAAATATGCGCTTTTTCCGCTCGAAGTTGACATTTATTTCAACTGTGCACACAGCGCACAATGTTAAAAGCGTAAGGCACGTAGGGCTTGCAGGGCACATAAGCAGCCGTTAGTAATCCATTTAAAAGATGCGTCTCTAAACGCAGAACCGCATTCACGGTGATTGGCCCCTATGCAGCCAAACTTTAAAAATATATAAAGTAATATTTTTTTAATCATTTAACTGATACTTTTAATTGGTTAAAAAAGCACCCTTTTGGTTAATGGTTAATCAATTATTTTAGCTTCCCTATATTACATAATGATTTTTAAAATATTTAGGCATTAAAAAAAAAACTTTGTAACTTTAATAATGATTTATCCGGTTGAGTTATGCTTGTTTTTATTATTCAATTGATGTACCTAAATACTTTTAGACTTGGAAAACTTTTATTGAAAAACTTATTAAAATAGATTAAAAAAATAAAATTAAAAAATAGATTGCTTAGATTTTATGGACAAGGACTTCCATAACATAATCATCCCGATCAATCAGCAATATAAATTCTTTCCAAAAAAACTTTTCAAGTCACCTGGTGAAATTGTTTTCAAATCACTATATTGCAGAGTAGAAATATATCGCAATGTTACATTTTTCCAATATCATGCAGCCCTATATATCTTTATAGCCCTATATATCTTTATGCCTAACTCTTTAAAACTGCTTGTTTTAAAGCTTGCTTTTTTTAAAGTACTAATTTAATACAATATTTGTCAAATTTCAAGCAGAATACACACACACACACACACACGCGTAAACACACACACACGTAAACAAACACACACGTACACACACACACGCACACACATAAACACACACACTCATAAACACACACATTTTTAAAATCCAAATATGAAAACATGGAAAACCATGTCACTGTTAGTCTGAAAATAAACATATGATTGATTTTCTATTATTACAAGTTTCTTTATTTTTATTGTTTATTTTTAAATAAATTTATGGTTGTTTTTAAGCTCTATCACATATTGCTGTTATTATTTATTTATGTGTTGTTTATTTATTTAAATAGTTTTTGTTGTGGTTGTTTGAAGTTTATTAGGGGAGGGAAGGATTGGGGTAGGATTTAAAATTGCAAATGTCACTTTTGTTCAATATTATCATAATACTATGATGTCAATAAAAAGAGTGGTTAACAAAAATAAAATACAAAAATATACTTTTTTTAAAGCTTTTATAGCAAAGCCCTAACTTTGTGTGTTTGTGTTGTTTGTGTCTGCATGCAAATCTTCTGGAATTTGTGAATGTGGTAGGGCTGGGCGATAATTCGATATTGATAATTATCACGATCCAAAATTTTTCGATAAAAAGATGACTGTTCGATAATTAATCGATAATATGTACGCATTATGCATAACGTTGCGCAATCATTTTGCAGCCTGCCCTTCCGACTGCCGCACGTCGTACAAGTTTACAGCCATACAGTGTTAGTTGCACTGAAAGGAGTAAGAAAGAAATAAGGTAAAAAAGGTCAGAGTCACAGACATTGTTGACAAGAAACGTCACTAAACTTCATGAGCTACTTAGTTTTTCGCTGTCCGACACAAAACAGAGCAACGTGCTTAGACAACTCGTGTCATCAAATGCAGGCAACACACACGACCTGTTTCACCATGTAAAAGGCCACCTTTATAAAGATGCTAAAAAATTACAGACCTAAACAAGTCTGCAGCTACCCAGCAGAGGCTCATGTCATCATTTTCGAAAGTCGTGCCTCCCCCCCCCAAAAAGACAGACGAAAGATATGACAGATGACACAATCTCAAACACATGTCAATGAACACTTGAAGCTTGCTGTAAACTACTGCCTGCATCATTTAAGGGTATTTGTTAAGACAATAATAAGATCTTTTCATGTCAAGCTTATGTTTCCTTTTTAATAATAAAATGTGTTTTGGAATCTGTAATACCACTATTGTCTCTCATCGACGGTAAAAGAACCAGCCTTTATATATTTAAAGGAAATAATCACAGAGGAGAAATCAGATGCTCAAGACAATCTTTAAAATAATGACATATTAAAAATGCAGCAAATATTTGATGGTCGTTTACAACAGCAACAGCTTTTTTTCACGGAGCGAAGCATCATCCACCCGCAGTTGTTTAAGGCGGACACAAACTAAATAAATATAAACATATTTCCTTGAAAATGTATCTTTTTGTGACAAATTTGGTTTGTATAATGTGTAACTTAATTTTGATGTACATTTTGTTGGTCAGTTATCTACAGCATATACAAGAGGAACGAATAACATCTGAGGTGAAGCGCTTTAACACAAGCCCGCTATATGCTTTAGCGCCAAAACAATCCTCAAACTATTTTCACGGTTTCATTTTAATTGATTAACTATGCGCGGTCTGAGCAACATGAACTGGACAGTCTTTTCGCACCACTGATAGATTTTTTGGGTTACCTCGGAAGAATAAACTTGGTTGGAGCTCAGAAGCTCGCTGTGTAAATGGAGAGGCTCCCCGGCTGGCTCCCCGCATGTTTTCGTTGTGATGCGCGATTTGTAAAATGAGAGTCTGCATAGACCTATTCGTGCTAGTCTGTCAGACACATTTGCAGTGCTCGAAATTGCGACCATTTTGGTCGCATATGCGCCCGAAAATGAATCTGCGACCTCATAATATATTTGGGCGCATTAGTGTGACTGCAGATAATGGTTGTAGTGCGAACTGTTTTGATTTTTTGTAAAAACGTGCTGAATCGCTCTTCTCTGCCGCTATATTGGTTCATCTTAGCTGTCAATCACTCAAGGTATTCCACTGTCAGATGACAGGGAAGGAGCTTTTATGACCACGGGAAATGCAAACGGCTGAAGAGTAAAAACTTAAAGCACACAGGTTTGCAAACCCCACCTAAAGTTGAGGCGCAGATGAGAGCGATCATGACATGTGGTGAATATTGATCCGCCAGCTGAGATCAATCGAGTACGTGCTTTTCGGAGAAGGTGCCCGAATCTCGATGCGTTGCATTCACTGCGTATTCAGCGCAAATGTCCGCTAAAAGTCTAATACTGTACATATCATCACCAAAGAAGCTCGCCTTTACTAAGTTTACACCTAAACTGCGTCTCATCATAACAAACAGCGGTATTACGCCGGTGGTAATCGCAAGAATCCTGCTCAACCTGCTTATAAATTGGGTCGGCTGACTCGCCTGCTTTCCACTAACACAGAAAAATGAAGATCAGCTCAGACTTACCCTTTAAATTGACACAAACGGAAACCAAAACTTTTAAAGAGTGATAGAAGTGAGACTTTACTTACTTTCTTTTGTCTATTCTTTTTTGAGGTGTATATTATTTTTTATTTATTTCAGCATTGAATTGAATTATTTATTATAATCTTTTGTTTGTTTTGTTGCAGAAATATTATTTATTAAATTGACATTCATATAAAACAGCACTACAAAATAAATATTTCTTACTGCAATGCTTCATTTTTGTTTGATGCAATCTATACCTTTATTTTTCATGAAGTAACAGACTTTTTATAGCAGATATTCATGCACGTTCAAGGCAGCATCATAATGACAAATGTAATTCATTGTTACTATTATTGTCATTTTCATCATCATTAATATTCTATAATTATTAGACATTCATTTTGGAATCATTGCACACAAATATCAAGTCATCACAACATTAGTTAGATAGTTGTTTCTGGTTTTTGTTAGTCCTATTGATGTTGTTTTAAAATACAATTAATCCCTTAAAAAACTATTTGCAGCGGTGCTCATTCATTTTTGGTGGGTGCTCCTAAATTTTTTCTGGTGCTCCTAATTTTTTTTGGTGCTCCTAAATATTTGAAGTTGGGAGCACCGGTGCTACCAAGTAAAAAAGTTAATTTCGAACCCTTAATTTGGTTAAAACACGCGCGGATATATCGGAGATATGCGCATAACAAGGTTTTATGCGACCCGCAATATGGGATGTCAAGAGGGTGACAGCATAAGTAAGGTAAACTGCACACACTTGATTATGTAATGCGTGGATGCGTCTCAGCGCAAAGCATTACTAAACCTTTACATGTCCATGCTTAATCAGTCATCGATAAGATCTATCGATTGAAGTGTTATCGACAATCAATAGATCAAGTAATCATTAGCATCCCTAAATAAAATACATTAAGTATATTTCACCCTAATTTCACCATACTCACCATTAAAAGGAGAGTTCATCCAAAACTGAAAATTCTGTGACCTTTAACTCACGTTGTTCCAAATCAGGTTTATTTTTTTTTTTCTGATGTTGAACAATAATATCCAATAACTTGTAGGTAATGTCTTTGGTTGTTGAAAACTTGAACAAGTAAATGCTGAATTAAGATTGTTCTTTTGATTATTATTTTATTATTTATATTGTCAGAGGGCTAAAACATTTCACTAAATGTGTAAAATCAGCTGCACAAAGCTGAAAATCTTATATAATTGATAGATATAAAGATTATACATTTATCGTGATAAATATCGATATCGACTGATATGGAAAAAATTATCGTGATCATTTTTTTTTGCCATATCGCCCAGCTCTAGAATGTGGTCAATCATGTTAATATGCATCACAGCTCGTCATGTGGTGTAAATGAACAGTTTTTTTAAAATATACAGTTCTTTTAAAGGCCTCTGTTTCAGTTTCAGATGAAGTGAGGTATTTTTGCAAATGAGAGCGAGCTTGTGGCAGGTGTGTAATTCTATTTCACACCGTCAGAAACACTGGCACAACATCTTGTCGATCCCCGCATGCTTATTTAACACCCAAACACTTGTGCAGTGAAGCCTGTCAGAATGCGTTTCAGCGTAATGAAAGTATCACACGAATGCTGACTTCGCTAGTCGTGTCTTTTTTTGGTGCGTCCCCTTTGTTTCTCTTTTAACACTGACTGATGGAGTTTGATGGGGTCTTAGACTGTTCAGGTCAGCTGTCTGAATTCTTTCAGAGACCCCCGTTTAGTGCCGTGTCTACTTAAATTAAAACTGATGAAGATTAATGTTGATAGAAGATGATGAAAAAATGCCACAGAGTTGTCATAACAGCACTTCACTGAGCGTAAGCCTCTTTTAACCCTTTACATGCTCTTTAAAAGCAGTGGAAAGAGATGCATGCCATTTATTTTTCAGCTTCAGAATTCACTAGAAGCAGAGGAAGAAAATTGAACCATTCTTTTAACTCAAGATGATGCAGGTTATTTATGTCTTATTTGACTCTCATAGACATATTATCAATTGAGAAGTTGATCCAAATGGTCAATAATCCAATAGCAACCTAAACTAATCAAACATATACTTTTGCAATGTCTTTGTTAATGTTATCAGATAATTATTATTTTTTAATCTAGAGAGTCATTAAAAGAATTATTCTTAAATGTGAATCATTTAAAAATAGTGGAATTTTTACATTTTGCTTCAAAAGTAAATCTTTTAAAACTGTTAATTTTTTTATATTTGTATTATTTATTGTTTTTTATTGTTATAAACCTTTTTTATTATAGCAAAGTGCTATTTTGTGTGGTAAATACAAAGATAAAACATAATATATAGATGAGTACTGTGTATGTATGTATACATGTAGAAAAACACAAACATATAATACACAAAACATGCTATACTTAAAGTTGAAGTCAGAATTATTAGCCTCCATTTTATTTTTTAAAATTTTTTAAAAGTATTTTCCAAATGATGTTTAACAGAGCACGGACATTTTCACAGTATGTCTGATAATGTTTTTTTTCTTCTGGAGAAAGTCTTATTTGTTTTATTTCAACTAGAATAAAAGTAGTTTTTAATTTTTAAAAAGCCATTTAAAGGACAAAATTATTAGCCCCTTTAAATTATATTTTTAACCTAATTAGTTAAGCCTTTAAATGTCACTTTAAGCTGTATAGAAGTGTCTTAAATACCTAGTCAAATATTATTTACCGTCATCATGGCAAAGATTAAATTAATCAGTTATTAAAGACGAGTTATTAAAACTATTATATTTAGAATTTTTTTGAAAAAATCTTCTCTTCGTAAAACAGAAATTGGGGAAAAATAATTAGGGGGGTTAATAATTTTGGGGATCTAATAATTATAGGGATAATATTAGGGCTGTGTGATATGCGGAAAATATCTAATTGCGTTTTTTTTTTATAAACAGATATTGCAATTTTAATTTAATTTGCGATTTAATTTTGTAGTCAAGCTAAAGCTCAATAATCTGTATTGTAGCTTCTTACTGCTAAAATGCAGTGTGTTAGTTAAAAAAAATTACTCAAAAATTTATTCAAATTGGTTTTTAAATATTCAGAAACTAAATACTCTTTTTTTCTTTAGAGCAAACAGTAAGGGCAAATAAAATGACCTTACCTTTCTGTCAAAAACTCAAAATTAAGAAGATAGTGTAGCTTATTATACAAACAAAAAAGTGGTACTGCAAAATAGCAAAAACATGTGTGAGGTGGAAGTTCTCCTATCCAGCATTTATATATGGTCAATGCATTAAAAGGCACCTTGTCTTTAGCGAGGTAGTGAGTTACGGTGTTCATTATCTTCTGGTGCCTTTGTGATGTTTTTCATATAGTTTAATAGCTGCAAACAACTCTGAAATTGTAGTTTGCTGTTGCTAGCTACTAGATTGAGTGTCACTGGCAATACTTTCAGTTGACTTTTTAGCTAGACGCTCCTAAAGCTCCTCATATAGCTGCCTGGGGGGCTTTTTAGGTGCTGGTTGTTGTATGTCCTCATGCTGTGGAAACAATTCTGCAACAGCTCTTACAAATGACCTGTTTTTGTTTGGTGTCTGTGACTTTGAAACTGAGATATTTTCAGTGGCGAAGTAGGTAGTGCTATCGCCTCACAGCAAGAAGGTCTCTGGTTCGAGCCGCAGGTTGGTCAGTTGGCGTTTCTGTAAGGAGTTTGCATGTTCTCCCTGCGTTCACGTGGGTTTCCTCCGGTTGCTCCGCTTTTTCCCACAGTCCAAAGACATGCGGTACAGGTGAATTGGGTAGGCTAAATTGTTCGAAGATTTTGAGTGTGAGCGGTTCCTTCTGCTGTGGCGACCCCAGATAAAAATAAAGGGACTAACCAAAAAGAAAATGAATGAATATTGTGTATATAATATGCAAATATTCTATATTATTTAAGTTAAACATACCAAATTTATTTTGTTTAAATTCAGCCCATATCAATTGTTCTCAATCACCTTAAAAAATTGTAAATATAATGAATGATTTTTTTCAGTGCAGTAGTTTTATTTATAAAAGTGTTGGTAAATTATACCTATTTTTGCAATGAAATAGCCATGCAAGAAAGCTGACATGGCAATTAACTCAATACCTATCTAACTACTCACTAGAAGCTGCAGCTGAAGAAATGTATTTAGAGGTCTCCCTCCAAGAAAACAGTCAGTCTCAGTTTGTCCAGAACTGAGTGCCTCACTTATAGATAAAGATAAAGATCAGTAAAATGAAATTAAGTGAAGGACAACTGAGATAAAGATAAATGGAGGCTCATGTTGGTTTCAGATTACAGGGAGCTACTTGATCAGTCTGTCAGATTTTATTGCGCGTCAGTCTAATGCAGCACTTTCTGCACGTAAAAGAGAAATGCATGCTTTTCTAAGCTAATATAAGAGACTTTTACTGTAAGAGCCGGGAAACTGACAGTTTATTAAATTGTACCATTAAAATTGGGGATTCATGGAAAGGAAATGCAACAGGCCTTAATTTAATATACTTGCCAAAGTACCAAGGTATTTCCATCTAATAGCATCATTTTGTGACGCGTGAAATTATTGGTTATAATGTTATGTAAAGATAATGTGAGGGATGTAATGCCATTGTGTCATGCAAATAAAGAGATTTATTCTAACTGCAGATTCACATTTATATGACGAGATTTACACAGTTCTGTAGTCTCAAATATACTTGTGTAATTGTATTTACCTCATTTGTTAACATGAGGCTGGCTTGTTGAACAATATTCAGTATTAGATGTTTTCTTAACTGTTATTTTTTCAAGTGATTTTAATTTTGAGAGGAAAATTCACTGCACATATTTATCTAAACATTTCTCTGGACAATATTGAATATCTTATATAATATTATGCACTCTTAACGTTTTTTTGTAAATTATACAGTATTTAACTGTAATATAAACAGATTTTTTTGCTGTAGGACAGTTATGCAGTATGTTACTGTACTTTAAAGTTGCATTGTGATTTTACAGTAAAGCTATATAAGTCCTGTTAATACATACAGTGCAGTATAAGTAGAGCTGTAAATTTAAATGCAATGTTTTTGCTGTAATTGATTAACTTTAAAATTCTGGCAAACTGCTGCCAATAAGTTACTGTAGATTCTACTGGAAGTCATTAACAGTGTGTGCAGGCAAGCACACAGTTCACATAACGACCACCTACTGTATGTTGCCAGTAATATGCATTTTTGAGTTTTACATGAAGCCCCTTTAAAGAGGAATAACTGTGCATTTTTCACAAGATGTAAAATTAGTCTCTAGTGTCACCTGAGATGTTTAGTTTCATCCCTAAATGCCTTACAGATTGTTTTTGTTTAAATGAGCTGAATGGTTGTTCACACTTGGTTATTCAGAGAAGGGTCAAGTTCTTATATTTTTGCTTTAAATAACTACAGTAGATATCAGAATAAGCGATAAGTCTGAAAGCAAAAACGGTGGTGTTCAGCTCTATATGAACTGGAGTCAGACACTGAGAATGATGGATGTTTCCTAATGTATTTATAATTTGTTTCTTAGCTGTTTTGGAAAACTCTGCTATCTCAGATCACAAATGCAGTTAAGTCGACAAAGCTTAAACAGTCAATAAAGTTTCATTATATTAGTAAATAAAGCTTTAATCACACTTAGTATGTTAAAATGATAGTTGAATCTCGAATATTCTGGCATCATTTACTCACCTTTTACTTGTTTCAAACTTTTAATGGTTTCTTTCATCTGTTAAATATTTTGAAGAATGCTGAAAACCTGTAACCAATGACTTCCATAGTATTTGTTTTTCTTGCTATGGAAGTCAGTTGTCACACGTAAATTTGTATTTATTTTTTATTTAAACACAATTATGTTTTGGGTGAACTATCGATTTAGCAATAAATGGATAGTTCACCCAAAACATAATTCTGTTTTAATGAACTCACTTTTTACTTGTTCAGAAGTGTTTTAAATTTTTTTCTGCTGCTGAAAATAAAAACTGATACTTTGAAAAAAAGTCAAAAACCTGTAACCATTGACTTCTCTATTATTTGTTTTTCCTACTATGGAAGTTAACGGTTACAGGTTTTCAGCATTCTTTAAAATATCTTGTTTTGAAAGAAGAAAGAAACTCAAACAGAACTCAGTAATTAGTAAATTGTACATTTGGTGAACTAACCCATTAAGATTACTTAACTGAATTAAGGCAACATGTTTCTAAGCAAACTTAGATAATTAAAATCACAGTGAAGCTATTTGAGCTTAGCAACATTCTAACATCAAACTCTATAATGCAGAAGAGCAATCATGCAATGTGTTTCATTAAAAGACAGCTGGTTGATGCTTAACTAGTCACTGGGATTAGTAATTAATAAAGTCATTCCTTCATGAATGCTGTTATAAATATGTGTTACTCCAGCAATTCTCATGTCTTTTCAGTGAAAAGCAGTTGCATAGTAGATCTCTGTTTCAAACAAAGCCACACTATGAAGTGAAAGCTGAATTAATATATATATTTTTTTCTTACTCTGTTGGACGCTAAGATCTAAAGTCTGGAGTGAAACTGCTTCCATATTTGACAATCAATTTTGGGTCACATTTCATCCACTGCTTAAATAATAAGTACAGTAGTATTCTTATTATTTTATTATTAGTAGTATTTTTAATTCTTATTAAAAAAGATTGTGTGGAAGGCTAATTTTTCTCAAAGATACTTGGAAAAAGATTATGAAAGGATAAAGAGATTTAAAAGGCTTTTCTGTGGTTACTAAAGCAGAGACAGATTCATGAAACAATATGGTATTAATGTGAATTTCCGTCTATTTTTATTTTTAAAAGAGGTTTATTAATAACTCTACAGTTTTCCCAGTCAGTTTGCTTTCTTAGTGGTTCACGGTCCAGTTCAGTCTACCTACAGTATGGCTCTTATTCGTGACACTCGACTAAATAAAACACATCCAGCCATCAGATCCGCATTTTCACTGCTTCCATATTGTGTGTTTGGAAAGTAAATATTATATAGTGTTTTTAATAAAAGCAGGATTAACATTTTTCCAATTTTGGGGCCCATGAATGGGGCTGGACAACCTATCATGTCTCGGCTAGTCTTTTGCTAGTTTTGTCTGGAGGTTTGAGGGTTTATAAGCAGCATAGATTTAAGGAAAGAGGAAGCGTAAATGATTGACCACATCTGAGCTTGGCTGGATATTGAGAGGAACTGTTCTGTTGATTTGCTGTTTCCCTTTTTAATTGGCCATTAACTGAAATGCCAGCAGCGGCAGCTCATGCACACTCTCACAATCATAACTTGGAAGTAAAAAGAGGTTGGCATTGGTTAGAATTTAGCACTAAAGAAAGCATGCGAACATGTATGAGCAATATCACACTAGTAGTAGTGCGATATGGCTATATATCAGCACTGGTGGAAGGCGTGCATTGTTATTGTCCCACCAGTGATGATATACAGCAATATCACCCTGCTACGAGTGTGATATTGTATTTATACAACAGTTCGACAGCACAATCATGTATATAAAAAAGAAAATCAAATACAGAGAGTCTAAAAACCCTTTTGTATGAGGAACTACTTTCTTCCACCATTCATTCACATCTACAGCTGACTTCAGAACAGCAGAACCCGTTACTAATTCACCATCGTCTCTTTAGAGCTACTATTTGAATGATTCTCTAGCGCATTGTCTAAAGTGATGACAAAACAGGTGATTCTGCTGACATTTTAAGATTATAAGACTGAACGTGACATGAAATGCCATCAGTCTACAGAGATATCTCCTTACAGTATTACAGTCTGTTAGAGTTTACAGAATTTCTCTGTTGAAATCGGGATATCATAATAATTAACCTCGAAAAGAGAAGCGCAATCACTACCAGATTGCTATTGTGTTTGTGAGTCCCATTCCACACTCAATGCACTACAATTATATGGTATGAATACAGCACTACAACATACAAAAGAGAGAGATCGGCTTTGAATATCACTCACCAGTATAATAATAATGATTTGATGAGCTGTAGTTAAAAATTACACTGTTTTCATTTTCTAAGGGCTTATTATGCGGTTCTGTCCCCATCTTGTGGATAGACAACGACAACCATCTTTGCACCACTCAGTATGACAGATGTATGTCTCTCGGAAATTATAAATATTTTAAAATAGGCACTATCCTTATAATTGAACTGCATAGTTGCAATCTAAACAACTACATTCTCGACTAAAAAAGCCTCAAAAGTACATTATGTCGTCCAACAGCAGCAATATTTGTCAAACTGTTGAGTGTCCTCTACTTGTTGCTGTATGTGGGAGGAGTAATACACAAAGGTGAAAGGTGAAAAGGCGGTACGAGTGCTGTTACTGGCAGAATATCAGCCAATCAGATTCAAGAATCAGACTGAACTGTTGTATAAATATTAGGGATGTAACGGTATCAGAATTTCACGGTTCGGTAATACCTCGGTATGAATGTCACGGTACGGTATTTGTTGAATCATTTACAGGAAAAAACAAAACTTATGAAAATACTCCAAAAAAGTACCAAAAGTGTCAATGACATACAAATTAGCCATCTATCTGTAAGCTTTGAAACAGAAACTTCAATTTTAATAACAAAAAAATATTAAACCATGTAAAAAAATAAAGTTTCAATTTAGTATTGTTGAAAACTCATCACATTCAACATTTAATCACTCACTCACTTAGAGATGGGTTTAAAGGAAAATTATCATATAAATATAATCTGGTAAAAGCTGGTATCTCTGGGTATTTACAATGTCCCCTGCAACAGAAAAAAACCCTCTCATTTGGTACTGAGGTTTCTGGGACAGAGAGATATGACTTGGCCCAGGTTGACAGCAGTGGGTAACGTTGTGCATTGTCTTTCCCCCACTTGAGAGGACAAACCATGAGTGAGATAGAGATCTCATGTCTGCATCAATCTGAACAGTGTGCTGACAACACCGCTATTCAGTACGCGCGCGGCGACAACACCCGCTTTAGAGTTTTCCAGCTCTTTTTTATCCCCGCTTCTAGCAGCACACTCCATTTCCGCATTACTGGATCTGTAGCGACAACAGACCGCAAGGGATGATGGTCAAGCATGGGCTGATGGGAATTGTAGTTTCCGGTACCTCCCGTTCGCTTCATTCGCCTGAGCAAATTTTCTCAGAAGACCTATAGTTTTACCGAGTCATGCAACTACGGTAATATCGAAAAAAATTTATATTGCGGTATGACGGTATTTACAATACCGTTACATCCCTAATAAATATGCATATATGCTTACACAAGATCCACTATAGTGTTCTTTGATGTCCTGTGGATATTTGGACAAAAACATCCAGAGTCAAAAACAGGCTACAGCCTAGGACTTTTAGAAGCTGCCGTTCACATATTGCCGTTCACAAAAAAAACAAAACAAAACACATTTAATACATCTTATGTGGCCATAAAAAACATTTTTGTTAATATTGTTTGTTCGGTTTATTTCTATTTGTTTGTTAATTTTTTGTAACGATTTACAGATTGCAATATGGTTGCCAGATTTAAATTTAAAAAATACTAAATGATGATATTTTTCTGAAAAATATAAAAATGCAAAGGTAAGTTCTGTAAGACTTATGTCTAGGGGTAGAAAAAATATTATTAGGTCAGAATTAAAAACAACAGAAATCTTTGCTTGCCAATAGCATAGATATACAGATGTGTATGTGTGTGTTTGTGTTGCATCCTGCGGTGCTCCTGGGGAATTTCTCTTTCGTGGATGTGAACTAGTCCAGCTGTGTGAATCTGCCTCCCGACTTCCGCGGTTCCTGCCGTGCTGAGATTGTTTAAGAGTATTTTTAGGAGTTTGCTTTTGAATAATGAATCACCTGCAGACTAAAGCCAGCAGGGTCTGCCTCCTCCATACACGCACACACAATGTGCACTTTTAGTTGAGGTGTGTGTGATAGAGAGAGAGAGAGATTTATTTATTCAAGTGTGACAGAAAGGTAATTAAGGTTCTTTGATAAATGTATGTGGTACACTACTTTTTAAAGGGGTGTTTAATCTTATATTTTTAAAGGGTTGTTTGTGTTTAAGGGGTGCTATGTAATGTATATAAACGGTATAAGCTTCATTTATGGTTAAAAAACCTCAATATTTTTCACACATTCTATTTTTATTCTACTCCATTGTCTTTGTTCTTCTAAAAATGGTCTGTTGACTCTCTGGTTGTGTAAAGCCCCTCTGTCAGAAATGCATAATTGGCTCTGATTTGTCAGATGCCCCAGTGTCTTATTATTGGCTCACTGCCCAGTGTATTTTGAAGGAAATGTCACACTCAGGGGTGAAGTTTATGTAAATTCAGAGTTGATGATGTCACAAAGCCGGATATAAGGTCATTGTAATCCAAGGGTAGGGAACGTTGTTCCTGGTGGGCTCTAACCCTGAAAAATTATACCTACCTGAATCTTGAAGATTTCGATTAGCTTGTTCAAGTGTATTTGATTAGGGTTGTAGGTAAACTCTGCAGGAACACCGGCCCTCCAAGATCAACGTTCCCCACCCTTGTAGTCCCTACTAGTAATTTGTCATAGACCTGCACAGAAAACCTCTCTCTTAGCTTAAAACTTTGAGTTTGACAATTTTGCAGATGTTGTTTGTGCTCAAACAGAAACATTATACACTAAATTTAACAGTGAAACCATAATCAAGGACCCTTTATTATTAATTAGTGTCACTACTTCTCTAAACACTTTGAGAATCATGTTGTATCTCTCTTAGGTTTCTGCCGGTATCAATTTTCTTGTTGCGATTAATTGTTGAAGCGATACACTGTGACCATATTGTAACAATATTGACCGAAGCTTCAAATTAAATGTACTTTACTGAGTAAAATAACCAAAAAATACTTGGTGTATTGCTTTAATGTTTGTTTAGTATGTATTGTAGTTCTCCTTATAGTAAACGTTAGTTAATTCGTTAAAATCAAATCAGTGATTACTTTATTAATTACATTTAATGAATTATGCCTTTTTTTCATTAATGGGCATTTACTAAGACATTGACATCACCTTCGATTCATTATTGCCTATTTATTAACTTTTTTTCCTTTAAGTGCCTTAGACTTTGATTATTATTATTATTTTTGTTAACAGTGAATAACTAAAACTTTTAAAGTGCCTTAGACTTCTGTTGTTTATCTTCATGAATCTCTTATCCAAAGAGCACTGACACATTAATTACCCCTGGAGCACTTTTAGTTTGAGTCTGGAGTTAATTATTAGCTGTATTTTGAAGTAACCATGATATTAATATTGTGCACATTTATTATCATTATATAATGAATTTCTGAATATCTGCATTTGTATCTCATATGTATATATCTCTCCTTCTTTTTCTCTCTGTGTGTGTGTTTAGGCCCTGGATGTGGACCGCAGTGTCCTTTACAAGATGAAGAAGTCAGTTAAGGCTATTTACGCCTCGGGTCTGGGTAAGTGATCATTCATCATCTCAGCGCCTCTCATGATGTGGCTGTCTGTCGTCTGATTAGATTACAGTCAGGAAATCTCTGCAGCACATCTGCACATTCATCTGACACTAGGAATGTGCTCCGCTTTATCTAAAGGTGACACTTTTGATACATGATATGATGATCGTGCTGAAAAGTTTGGAAGAGGTGGTGGTGGTGTGTTTGGTTTTGATTTTCAGAGATGTTCGGTGTCTCTCTGGGTTTTTACAGTGCTGAATCAATCAGGATTTTACACTTGGTTGTATAGTCCTAGAGAATGTGACTGCTTTTCTGTTGGTTATCTCAATAAATCTGAATTTGTTCATAGTTATTATGGTTGTTGGTGTTGTTTAGCTGCTTTATATGTATTTAATAATACAAACAGTGAAAAGTTTTGAAAGTAGTGCATTACAATATTGAGTTACTCCTCAAAAAAGTAACTGCTTAATAATTTAGTAACCTAATAATTGCCTTACTTAATTACTTTTTATGGAAAGTAATGTGTTATATTACTTTTGAGTGTTTTTGCGTTACTTTTCCTTACCTGGCTGAGGTTTGATCTCTTTCAGAACTTGCACATGTGTTTTTTTTTAGCTTTTATATAGAGAAGCTCTGCATTTAACAACCACCTATAAAACCTACACCTTCATGCTTTATACATAGATTAATGTGTTTGCTGCTTTTGTATGTTTTGTGTTATTAGTTAAGTAAATTCAATGTCCATCGAGATAAAGATTGCAATAAATTCTAAGAGTACTAACATGAATTAATTTAAGGCAAAAACAGATTTTAAACTTTTCAAATGTTTAATAACAAAATGAACAGTAAGACAATAAAAATGAATCGTTAAGTTTTATACACTGAATAAATTGCTTCACGTGGCCTTAATAAATGTGTAAGTCATTTCCCAAAGGAGAAACAAATCTCCCCATTCAAACGGGGCTTCAGCGTCAATGCTTGATATAGGGTGTGTCTAAAGTTGGGACTAACGCAATTTTAGCAGCATCAGCCAGTGAAATTAGTCAGCAATCGGCCACTGTCTGAGCTGGTGTATTTGCATACAGCGATCTGATTGGCTGATGCTTCCGTCGGCGCTTGAAAAGTTGAGAAAGTTTTAACTTCTGCAGCGAGCAACGGCACTGAAGTGGTGCAGACGGATCCGCAATGCAGTTCGGCAACACCTGACGTCACCTATTCAAAGTGAATAGGAAGCGTTGAAGCTGACACCCCGTGTGAATGGGGCGTGATAATGAAGGATGTGTCACATAGCTTCTCAATGAACTATGGCTCTGTGCTGTAAATGCTAGTATATCTCAAAACACTTGAAAATACCACATATATTATTATGTTTTTACTCCGAACTCATAAATTCAGTTGAGAGTTTGAAGTAAATCTTTCTGTTTAATAATTCCAAAGTCATGTGATTATGAATCATTTTGAATCAATGAATCAATTTCAGGAAGTGATTAGTTCATGGCGATGTGGTGGCACTTTAGGTAGTGCTGTCGCCTCACAGCAAGAAGGTTGCTGGTTCGAGCCTTGGCTGGGTTAGTTGCCATTTCTGTGTGGAGCTTGCATGTTCTCCCCATGTTTGCGTGGGTTTCCTCCGGGTGCTCCGGTTTCCCCCACAAGTCAAAAGACATGCGGTACAGGTTATTTGGGTAAGATCAACTCCGTAGTGTATGTGTGTGAATGAGAGTGTATGGATGTTTCCCAGTGATGGGTTGCAGCTGGAAGGGCATCAGCTGTGTAAAACATATGCTGGATAAGTTGGCGGTTCATTCTGCTGTGGCGACCCCAGATTAATAAAGGGACTAAGCAAAAAAAAGAATGAATGAATCACATGACACTGTCAGTGTCACATGAACTTGAAGACTTGTCTTGTCAGAAGCGGTGAGGTAAGCTGAGTCAGTCATAGACAAAAAAGGCAGGTAAACAATGAATGACTATTTTCTCTTATAGCATTGTAGTTATAACTTGCTTGTAGTATGATCAACGGTTGGGCTAGTTGTAGATGTGTTTGGAGGCAATTTGTAACATTTTAAGTTTGGCAAATTGAACGAAATGAAAAAGACAGTATGCTATTTCACGCTGTCATTGATTTGCAGTTAAAATCAAATTCTATTAATAGAAAAGTTAGTAATAAACATTTATACAGAAGTATTTATGTGTATAAAACATCTGTTTTGTGAGAAGTGCTTCTCATATGATATTTTAGCGACCCGGACAGCTTTACTGTAGACATTTTCTTGAGCAAAAATGACGTCGACTGAAACTTTCTGTCATACACCATGCCCGCCAAAAGGGTACCCTTGGTAGTGGAAACGCAAAGCCTGATAAAGGTGACCCGTACTGACCCAAACCTTACTGTACTGTACTGTACCAGTCAGTGGAAACAAGCCATAAGAGAACCGTTAAAGTACCAAACTGATAAATGCTATTGATAAAAGTAGTAATACCGTAAAACCTTAATGATACCCATCCCTAATCCCAACAATGTGCTTTTCCCAAAATTGCAGCTTTGCTTAATCATGTTTGCGATTTCATTTTGAATAACCGTCCAGCTCTACCTAATATTGGCATAAATAAAAAAAAGAGTGCTTTGTGTCTCCACCTAGCCGTGTCTGGTTGGGAGACTGTATTTACATAATGCTGCTGACAGTCTGTTATGTTCACGCTGACCCAGCCTGAGCAGACCTGTGCTCTTCCTGGAATATAACAAGTGCTTCCGAGTGTTGCTCGACTGAATATCTCCAGTTCTGAAAGTGTGCTGAAGGGCTGTTGTGTGCCGCATTGGCCCGTACTGAGGTTGAGCAGCTCTCCATTGTGCCGCCTGTCTCTGCCTATGACAACACGCCTCATTCACACACTGTTTGTTTCGAGAGCGTAACGCCGCGCTCTGCTGACCGACACTTTTCCAGGAACACTGCTGGCTCTGTTCACGCGGGACAGCTGTCTCTCTCGCACCCCAGGGGACAGCTGTACCGGGGACGCACACCCGTCGTGTCTGTCCATCTGCTGGACGTGCTGATGGGATACCCAAAGCTGGGGTGCAAACGTTGCACTGCAAAGACTATAGAAATATGAAAATGGTCCACTTACTGGCTGTGAATGGGGAAAAGTGTAAATCTTATCATGACTGACATGGGCCAGTACAAGATTCTGATGGTGTGATAACCTTGGATAAAAATCTCACGGTTTCACAGTATCATCGTATTGTGGTTACTGCTCTAAAATATAGTCTTTTTAAAAGTCTGGGTAAAAAAACTAAAACTTTTTTTCACCTTTAAAAACAATGTATTTTATTTTTTGAAAGATTTATAATATTTTGGAACTGTAAACATGTCAGCCTGAATAATGAAAATGAATCATTGAATCATTCTGCTGTCTGCTTTTTTAAAATTCTTTGGATATTTTTCTGCTGAAAATACTTTCGTCCTAAAAAACTAAAACAAAAACGTATATAAAAAATCGTACACGTACCTTAAGAACAGTAGTACAGAAAATTTTGGCTGTTTTAAAACCTTAACGTTTCCAAACCGCGGTATACCTTGAAAATGGTTATCGTCCCATGTCTAATCATGACCACCCTAGTGAGAGAAGTTTCTCCTCCTAGTCGAAATAGCTAATGGTTAATCTTTGGAGATTGATCGATATTAGGGGGAAGAGTTCTGTACAGATCTGCTTGTTCCTCAACACACTTTCTCTCATTTGAGGGCTACTTTGAATCTGCACTGCTTCAGAAAGGTGAAATATTAGATTCCTTTTGACATCCCCACCACATCATGTCCAACCAGTCTCAACTCAGTGTGGTTCGTTCTTTGCTTCAAGTTCAGCCTCTGTTCTTCCAGTGTTTGTAATTGCATCCTATGGTTGTCAAACTTTATGTGCAAAACTGGATTATGGCATAAAAGATGTGCGAAAAGATAAAGCAGCATTTCTATCCAACGAGTCAAAGCAAACAAAATCACTTTCTGATTATCTGGTGCCAAATATCAACCGGAAAAACTAAATTTGCTGCCCTAGAAGAAGCTGCGCGAATCTTTTCTTCATTTAATAAATGACTTGTGTCTCAGGAGACAATCCAGACATGCAGTGAACATGCGGTGGCGATTAAAGGCGTGACATGCGGAGCACAGACGCTCTTGATTCTGGAGGTCATTAATAATATAATAACACCAATACTGAGATGGTTACGGCATTTTAGAATGACTAAAACAACATTTCAGATGTTTTACAGTGTGCTCAGCCTGATGGTTTATCCATTCACACACATTTTTATCATCACATGATCTCTTATAACAACATCACATGACTTTTTTAAAGCACATACTGGAATTTGTTCGGTAAAAGTGTTTCCATTGATGTTTATTAGGGGTGTAACGATACACTCAGCTCACGATACAATGTGTATCACGGTATGATGTTCACGATTCGATATGTATCACAATATTTGGAATAAAAATTAAAAATTAAACTGAAATGCAAATTTTATTTAAAAAAAACTATTTAACAAAGTAAAAAAATATATATTTTATTAAAAAAAAACTATTTAAACAAGTAAACTATTTTTTATGTATTTCTTTTGTTTCAACTTGTTAAACTGAACCTTCTTTAATAAAATAAATTAAACAGGACTGTCTATGGAAAATAAAACAATTTAAAAACTTCTTATAAAATATTATTGAAATGATTCAATTCAATTGAATTTAACAGTAAGAGCTTAATGCTTTGCTTGGTCACTTGTGTTTTTTGTGTGTGCAAAAAAAACAAAACAAAAAAAAATCTACATTTCCAGGTAATCAGCAGTTCTAAAAAATAATCCTGTACTGATCTGTATCTGTCTGAGAGGTTTTTATGGATGGCTGTCTTCATGTTGGGCATTATGAGTGACAGGGTGGCCGTCTTTTCATTACACAGGACAGTCATGGCTCTTTTCAGCAGTTTAGGCAGGCTTACTATTTCTTCGGCGTCTCTGATGTCGGCGCCAACATCGGGATGATATCAAGTGTATCATGTTGACGTGCATTTTTGTGTACCTCTGTATTCAAAAGAGTTCATGCTCGTCATAATCATAACTCTAAAATGCGATATGATTATTTAAATAATGTGCACGGTTTAGGTTTTATTTCCACTGCTGTTCATATTTCCCACATGGCTCCTGACCGATCACTCTGTTCCACAAACTGAATGATGTTTACTACTTTATTACCTTTTAGTCACAACCTGCAGGTTCTGTTCACTGAAGCAGACGCGCGCGCGTCTATCATAGTCCGCCCTCTGTAGTAACAGCTCACGGTCAGCTCACGTCATGTGTGATTTTGCGGCCGCCAATATATCATTATATCAAGACAGAATGATATTTTAGGGTGAATTGTACCTTATAAATACAGTATGTGACTCTTTCAACACCATTAGGAGGTATCCCTGTCGCTGTGCAAAGTATGTAAATCACTGTGAAGACTTTAAAACTTCGGCTATGTTTGACCCAGTATGCGTGTCAAAAAGCGGACCGAAATGTTGCCAGACGTCTGATTTTGAGAGGATGGGCCATCCTCTATTTCAACTCCACTCATCTTGGTCTGCTAACAATACTGCTGCTGCAATCTGAACTCACGTGCGACAGCAGGTGGAACGTAGCTCACGTACAAACAGCTCAACTAATAAGAGAAAACGGACGTCATATCGTAATAAAATCGTCATAACGCCACGATGGATATTGTGACATTTTTGCATCACAATTAATCGTACGATAAATTGTTACACCCCTAATGTTTATGCACATTTTTCTTATCGTATAAAAAGTTGATCATATTCAGTTATGTGCATACGTTTTTTATGTGCAGTTTCAAATTTGATGCACATCTTGGGGTTTCCATCAACCGTTTTTTATGCGCATATCCAAAATGCGCATAAAAACAGGTGGATGGAAACATAGCTATTGAAACAGTCATTGAGGAGATTGGTTTTGTGTGACAACCCCAGATTAATAAAAAGACTAAGCTGAAAAGAAAATGAATGGAATACTGGGAAAAAATAAAAAGTATTTTATAGGGCTCCACTGTTTCCTGTGTACTGGATTTGCTTCAGTAAGATCTGTTAAGCTTGTTTACTTAGACAAATTAACATTCCATTGTTGCAAATGATTTGCAAACCTGAACTCTTTTTTTTTTTTTCTTCCTTATTTGCATTTTACTGAGCTAAACACACCTGCCTGCTGTTTAACATTTCGGGCATATTTGCATATCAGACAGAATTAGGGCTAATAATAGTAATGCAAATGCAAGCAGTGCTGTTGCTATGACTCGTGTAATATACCGTTTTGTCTAAATACAAAACAACCAAAACTATTTTAATTAGTTTTTTAAATGCTGTAAGTATATTTGGATATCACTACTTTTTTTTTCTTATAAAAAAAGTATATCAGATATAAAGATAATAGTATAGAATAGGCATGGGCTGGTATACCTTTCTGACTGTATAATAACCTTGGATAAAAATGTCACAGTTTCATGGTATTACGGTATTGTGATTACTGCTCTACAATTAGTTCTTTTTAAATGCATGGGTAAAAAAAAGTGAAACCCAGCGTTGGGTAATGTCTTTGCATTCCAGACTTCAGGTTGTAATTGACTACAAAGAATTTGCAACCAAGTATTAAAAAGTGAAATTTGATTCTAATTATTATTCTGTCTAATTACGTTTGGTCTCTTAACAAGACCCACAAACTAAAGCTGACAGTCTGCAGTTTGAGCACCTCTTGTTTGTTTAATTTCAAATTCATTGTGTTGATGTATAGAGCCAAAAATGTTTGAATTGTGTCGGTGTCCGAATATTTATAGACCTAACTGTACCTTAGCAATGGTATAACAGATTTTTTTGCGATTTTTAAAACCTTGACTTTTCCACACTGCAGTAAACCTAGAAAAAGGTTATCGTACCATGCCTAGTACAGAAGATAGTAATATTTAAAAATACGACTGTATATTATTCTAAATGAATCATCCAATAATAAAATCAGTTTTAAATGCTGAAAGTACATTTAGGTGTCACCATGTTACATCAAAAAATTAATATCCGTATGTGACTATGTATATGTAAATGAATAAAAGGCCTACACTTCAGTGTGAACCTTTAATAGCTGTATACAAACACTTTGTTAAATCAGTCAAGAAAGGCTGTTCATTAGAGAAGCTGTATTACATAAGCCTTGATGGGAATGTCATGCTCTGTGGCAGCAATAAATCAGGGATCCCTGTTTACAGGCTGCTGACCCAGGGTAACTTTGATGAATTTCTCTGCTCTTAACACATTCTCTTATCAGTGAGAAACAGGACGTCTGCTTGTATAGATGGCTTCAGAAAGGCCAGGATATAAATCGTTCACAGTTGGTGTGGGAGAAACCAATATTCACAATGAAGCACTCTGAACTAGAGGTGCAGAAATGGTTTAATTCATACCTGATGAGAACAGCATCAGTGTGCTCCAATCTTTGCTGGAGTTCATTCAATGCTCTAATCATAAGCCTTTGTCTGGTCTGTTCTCATTGCACAAAAAATGCTGTGAGGATCAAAGCATAACAAAACAGTTCATTTTCATTCATTCATTCATTCATTCATTCATTCATTCATTCATTCATTTTCTTTTTCGGTTTAGTTTCTTTATTAATCTGGGGTAGCCACAGCGGAATGAACCGCCAACTTTTTCAGCATATGTTTTACGCAGCGGATGCCCTTCCAGCTGCAACACAGCACTGGGAAACACCTATATACTCTTACATTCACATACATACACCAAGGCCATACAAGCTTATTCAATTCACCTGTACCACATGTCTTTGGACTGTGGGTGTAACCAGAGCACCCAGAGGAAACCCACATGAACCTGGGGAGAACATGCAAACTCCACACAGAAATGCCAACTGACCCAGCCGGGGCTTGAACCGAGGTTATTGTGCTACACACTGCGCCTCTGTGATGCCAAAACAGTTAATATGTTCATTTAAAAAGTATACGTTATGTTTTGCATGAGTAACTTATGAGGTTAAACCAGGGTTATGGAAGGTAACTGACTACAAATAAAAACATGCAATTAAACTATATTGTTGCTTTAAACCAGGGCTACTAAAGTTTCGAGACCAAGGGTGGCACATTTAAACCACGTAAAATGCGAAGGGACACAAATTACAATTTGCATCATAAGACTTTATGTAAAATAATAGATACTTTCAGCTGTTTTTCTGTCTTTAAAATGCTCTTTATTACCAAGTCTGGTGTGTCCTTATAAAATAAAGATAATACTGAACTTAATGCTAAAAATATTTGTCAGTAAAGTAAATCAGAACCATAAAAAAAGCATTTTTGCATCTACACAAATCAATACTTTTTTATTTTTATTTGGTGTGCGTTTTACGCAGGGTCTTTACAAAAGTTGTTGTTGATATTATTATTATTGTTATTATTACTAGCAGGGCTTGATATTAATGTCCGCCTCTGCCAAATGCAGGTAGATTTCAGCTGTGGCGGGTTAGACAGCCACCCCCCACTAGTCACTTTTGCTGGTTGAAAGTAATTTCAAAGTTGCCAGTGCTGGCTTGTCACTAAAGATTTAAATTTTAGTTTAAAACCACTTGTCAAGATGCGTGCAAATGTAATCTTAGAATCGAGAAGCAGCACAACTGATAAATGAAAACAGTGATGTACTGAATGCGAAGATGTGAAGCCCGCGATTGCTTAAAAGCTCCCGCGTCCTGTTTCGTTGCATGAAGCAAACGTGTCTGGAAACAAAACTCTTTGAAATGGACTGGAAATAATGGTGCTCGTGCATCCAGAGTCCTGCTGGTTTTCAGAGCTCCAGGTTTTTTGTAAGTAGCAGTGGTTGCTGCTTTCCCTTTAACCATTCTTTGAACAGATATTTAATGGGCCTAACATTAACCGTATGTGTGCTATCATCCTTTCATTATTGCACACAAAATGTTTTTCACGTTTTCTTTTGCTTACAGTTATTTTTATTAATATGGTGTAATTATCATTCTTTACAATAGCATTGATCTAATAGGAGATAAACTCTCCCTTTATATATAGTTAACTATGGATCTGGGACATTTTGCCTGGACAAACTACTGTGTATATTTCTTGATAACATAAAAATTTCATTTTATTTAAACATTTTTTAAGAACATTTTTGTTGAACAAAATGTGTATGTATACTGCTATAGTTAGCTTTTTTTGACACACTATATAAAATGTGTGGCAAGGAAATAATTAGTTAGTGTGGCCAGAGAAAAAAAGGGTAAATCCTTTGTTTTAAGCCCTAAAAAGTGATGAGAAATAAAACTAATTGCATTGCGACTCTATGGAACCACAACTTCTTTGCAAGCAAGCTCATACACAACACACAACACAACACACGAAAAAGTTAAATGACTGAGAAGCCACGTGGACATAACACACAGTTTAAATCAAGTAAAATTACAGTTAACTTCAGCATGCCAAAGTCAAATTTATGCATATAAAATATATTTTCCCAACAGCAAAATTGTGGCTAGTGAAAATAGTGAGTGGCTAGTAACATTGGAAAACTAAAAAAGTTAAAGTCAAGCCCTGATAATTATTATTATAGCTACTAGTAGTAATGGTATAGTAGTCTTACTAGTACATTAATTTTTAGTTGGTCATTAAAATGGGTGAAGGAAATGGTGCTCCTAGCATTTTCAACACAGTTTTTAGATGCAATATAATATGAACAAACCCAAAAGGCATGGTGCGAGCACAAGTTATAATAAAAAAAGAATCCATTAATCTTCACCATGATGCGGGCCACAAAATTAATCTAGATGGGCTGGAAGCGCCTGCTGGCCCCCTGTTGAGTACCCTGGCTTTAAATAATATTTATTTGGATAAAAAAAAGAAAGAAAAATGGCTAATTGTAATGAAAATATTTCTCATTTTCAGTTAAATTAATAAAGTAACTAAAATAAATACTAAGTAATATAGAAATAATTTCCCAGTGCCGGGTTGTGACTTAAAGGGCATCCGCTGCGTAAAACGTGCCAGAGTGGTCGGGAGTTCATTCGCTATGGTGAACCCTGATAAATAGGGACTAAGCTGAAGGAAAATTAATCAATGATATAGAAATAATAAAGAAAGGCAAAACTGCACCACAATTTTCACTAAAATTAATATTAAAACCCCAAATAAAATCTGAGTTATGGTAGAATAAAACTTGTTCAAACTCAGTGTTTGCCCTTTGATATATTCAAAGATTGTGGTTAAACAAAGACTGCTTAATTGCAAAATCTACTAATTTTATTTGATTAGTTCAGATAAGCAATTTGCAAAATGTAAGTATTAATTATTAAACGCACACAAAAACAGAGAGAGTATATAGATATATTTAGAGTAATCATGCACAGACATTAGCCCCTTTCACACAGTGATACCGTAAATATCCAGAAATTTTCTGGATCGACTTTACCGGCAGATTAAAAAAAAGCACTGTTCACACAGGCGAGAAGGTTATGGAATTTTTCCGGAAAAACCATTCACACATCCGTTCCAAAATACCGGTAAATTCTGACATCATTAACCAAAAATGACCATTAAACGGCTGCGCTTGTATTTGTAAACATTTGACAGACTACATCACAATCTCTGTGGATGGATAAGTATTGTGAACAACTTTGATGAAAACATATGGGGAAACACTTTCACATGTCGAGATGTACATAATATGTGTGTGTGCTTGCGTCTGACTGTACTGATTGGCTAAAGTAGACGTCTCACGTCAGCACATTTTAGACGTGCACATGCTCTTTTCGGCAATTTTTCTTCTGCGTTCACACAGCGCAGCATTGCGGCAAATTAATGGTAATGTTACAATTTCTCTTTCTGGATAATAGCCTTAACAAATTTACCGGTATTTTCAAAAAGGGCCTGTTCACACATACTGACCTTTCTGGAAAATTGCCGGTAATTTTCCGTAAAAGTCTGTATGTGTGAAAGGGGCTTTCGATATAGTATTTGCATTCAGACTATTGACTTGCTGTCTCATTTGCCAGCATTCTTTTGTTTTTTATTTTAAAAGAGAGCTAGTGCCAGTGTGTCTTCGGCAAGGTGAATGAGATCAGCTTTCACTCCTGACACATCCAAGACTCCTCACTTCTCCCGAGAAACAAGCACTTCTGTCTACCAGCCGTGGATTATTTATGCATGATGATCAGTGCAGTGTCTATCGCAGACAGCGAGCTTCACGCTTTCCAGAGAGGACAGGAGAAAGTGCAGGCGAGAGACACTGACAGAACTGGAGCATCTTTTCCTGTGTATGGTTTGAGCCTGAAACCTGCTGGAGGCTTTCGCAAAATAATGAAACCTTGGACTGGCATAAAGTGGCACAGTAGCAGGTGTATTGACTTTCATTCTCATTGGTGTGTAGAGGATCATTTAGAGCAAAACCTGTATAGAAATCTTCTCAAAATCACGAGCAACACCTTTTTTCTTTAGGGTAATGCAATAGTAATTAAATTTCTTCTCAAAATTGTCAGACTAATAATAAGTCGATAATACAAATGATGTTAATAAGTGGTCTCAAACTCAGAGTTCCAACCAGCTTCAACTCACACTTGCTTAATTGTCTCTAGTAGTCTTGAACACCTTGATTAGTTGGATCATCTGTGTTTGATTAGTTTGAAGCAAAACTGTGCATAGCTGTGGTCTTCCAGCAATCGAGTTTGAGACCTATAATGTTGATATTGAGTAACTTGCACAAAAGCCCAATTGCCATGCCAATTGATTCTCATGGGGGCGTCTGTACAAGAACAATCTCCATAACTCCTCAGTGATTGAACCCATGCTTTTGGATGAAGATATTTTCGTGGTTTGTAATCCTACAAACCTGGAACTGTGTCTCACATGATCTTTCACATGCTCAGTCACATGCGGGATCTTTTGCGGATCTTTACATTTGGCCTATAAGAACTCCTACAGAATTTAGTTGTAACCTCGTTCAAATTCATACTAGATTCACATAGGGCGTTGACATTACAATGTTGACACAATCTTCATGCCATCAGCCCATATTGGAGTAACACAACTCTAACAAGAGTGCTAAATTTCGAGCATTTTACAAATGTATATGTCTATTTTTAATACACAGAATGCCACTTTTCTGATTCAAATTACAGTGCGTTTCAGTGGCCAAAAAGGATTTGCTAAATTACTTTTAGAATGATGTCCATTACTCCATCACTGCAGTTAAATCACCACACGACATTGGTAACGTACACTAACCATGTTCCATACACTTTTCACTATTCGGTGCACTCAAACGACCACTCCTCTGTCATTGAAAGCCAGATAAACATGTTTGTGTGATCATTCTCTGGGTGAATACCATAGACTGTAAAAGATATGGGCAAAGTATTCGTTACGTCACCCGTAGGTTTCTGAAGAACGCAAAAGAAGCTACATGGAGGCTTGGCCAACCTTCGCCATTTCGCCAAAATGCAAATTTCTTCCAAACACTTAAAATAGGGTCTGTGTTGGTAGATGCAAGGCTATTGATGAAATCCAGGTGTAACACTGCATGACAACATTTCAGATTTCAGATGATTCCAGTCCCAAAGAAAATTATAAATGATAAATACATTTATAGAGATGGTATATAAGTATATAATTTCACTCACCTGGGAAATGCCATATTGCCTGATAATTGTAGTAAACAACTTCAAAAAGCAATTGACTGTGTAAAACCACATAAAACCAAGCAAAAATTTAATGTATATGCCAAGTTCAGCGGCTAATCAGCCGGAATTAGCTGAGGTAAAGTGACGGCGACCAGCGAGACCTAGCTGTGACTCAAGTGGCCATGCCCTTAATTATGCAAACTTAATATAACTTAATGTAAACGAAACGGATGAGTTATAAAAAATTCATCCCCCTCACAGTTGTCATGAAGGGCAATATTAGCTACATGAACCAAAATCGTTCTATGTACCAGGCTGTAAACACTTTTTGAGGGCCATTTCAACAGTGGGCTTAGTAGAAATCTGCTCTATTATGAAGTCAGGACTAGCAGAATTTCGATGAGTATCGCTTTTAGTTACTCCCTTATTTGCTTCACGAAAGAGAGTGCGAGGTTGCCGCTTGGTGAATACCTATTGCACAAATCAATTTTTGATTGCTGTCCTTTGGACCAGTAGTTTTTGAGAAAGGATGGGAAAAGTGCCGCCTACGCATGTGTACAGAAGATAATAGGTGTTAGCGATGTTTAATATACGATTAAAATAATTTTCCGGTCATGGCACATAACTTCAGTTTACTGGCAAAAAATGGACATTGTTTTAAGTCTCATTAAAAACTTATGTCAGAATATACTGTCATTGTTTTTGACCTAAAGTCAATGTTATATTTAATAACTTTTTATGAAGGTTTGAAATGATAAAACTTTATAATTATTGAATTTTATTATATATAATATTATATATATTTTATTACAGCATGCCAATTTAAAATATTAAAACATAAATGAATGCTAACTTAACTGACCTTTTATGAATATAAACATCATCACTAAACAGAGATTAACTAAACAGCGTTTGCAGCCTGTCTCCCAGGCTCACTCCGGTGGAGAGTTGAGCCATGCAGTCATCACCCACAACTGATGCTTAAATATCCCCATTTAAAAGAATTTATTCAACAAAGTATAAATTATTTAACAATTTGTGATAACATAATATGCATTAATAAAGACTGTAAAACTGTATGATGCATGAATTAAATGCAAATGCATATGGTTGTTGCTCTAAATGTCTCCCCTCCCCGCAAAACACGCCCCTTTAGCTTGCCCACTGCCTGTTTTCAAGTGTATTAGGTGGACGTAGCAAACTTACTGAATTTTCTCGTAAAAATATGGAAGGAAGGTCTCTGTTGTGCTCAGGGGTGAAAGAGTGTCAAAATAAATATTGCTCAGATATATAGCTTGTCTACGACCAGTAAGACAGAACATCGTTGTGTGTGGAACATGGTTAGTCTGCATTATTTGTCAAAAAGTAGTAGGCAATTCAACTGGAAGTTAATTAGGCTCCTCAGCTGGGTGTTTTCATGCAGACAGTGAGAGAAAAACACTGATGTTTTGGATTTGGATGGCTATAAAGTCACTTAATTTCCTCTGCAAAGACTGATAATTCCTTATATACCCCCAATAAACAATTCAGTAAGGTCTGAGTAAGGCTTTAGATGCAATGAAAATAGTAATGCAAGTTTTAAGTAGGGAGTTCCTTAACCTTTGCACATTTCTGCATTATTTGTGCAACAAATTACAAATTAGTTGAATCAATGATTCAATAGCTCAATGTAGCATCTTTTGCACTAGAGTTTCTGCCATGTGATTGGCTGTTTACACATTTGCATTCCACAGATGTCCAAATTTCAGTGATCTTCAACTAAATAACCTGCACACAAACAGCCAATCAAAAACAAGTGCTGGTATTAACTGATGCATAATTTATATTTATTTAGTTATACAAAGTACTGAGCACGTTCCAGATTAACTCTTACATTGTGATTACGAAGGGGATTTTTAAAAAAAACTCCTATAAACCAGGTGTAATCTACACAGGTGTTTAAATGTGACTCATGCTTTACTCATATGATACAACCCATCCTCCACTTCAGGCTTGTCTGAGTTCATGATTATGTCTGTGGTCACAAGGCTGACTGTCTAAAAAAACCACACAATAAGTTCAACGAGTGGGTAGCCAGAAACCATCCATGAAAAGGAAGTCAATATTATACTACTGTTTATGTATGTGCGCAACAGTGCGTTTCATGAGACTTTATACCCAAGTCATTGCTCTGTCTGCCACATTTCTGAGTGACTGATTTTGAAGGTGACCCTGAGAGGCCAATGAAGCAGTCATTCTGTTCCCCCAACAGACTGTCATTCAGGCGCCACAGCTTGAAAAGCTGCCTGCTAGGGTTGAGTTACTGTAAGGAAAGACACAGCTTGGAGCCTGAGTTTTGCCACTGCAGATGTGCAGATCTCAAATGTCGCATAAAATAAAAGGCTGATCCAAATCCACAGTCGGACACTGCGGCAGAAAACAAGACGAGTGTTTGAAGGCCAAACACGGCCTGTGTTGAGGCTGTACACATACACACACACCGGCGAGCCTGGAGATTTACTGTCATAACATTAGCGGCGGCATCAGCTGGAAACCAGTCTACGTGTGAAGAGCCCTACTATGGATGTCAAAGCGTGTGGAGATCATAAGCTCTGCTATACTTTTCAGAGCCCTGCATGAAATTCTTTGAAAAAAGACCCAAGCCTTGTGTGAAGTTTGGTTAACCATTGTATTGAGAGGCATTCATTTTATGTGTGCAGTGTTTGACATAAAATTTAATAATGTGCTGTTAATAATGTCAATTTTGATGATTTTAAAATTGGTATCAGGTAGTAAATTTAAATATAAAAAAAAATTAATTTGTTGTTTATTTTAGTTTACTACTAATTTGTACAACTAGCTCTCTGCAACTCTCACATGGTCACCCACTGAAGCTAAGCAGGGCTGGGCCTGGTCAAAACCTGGATTGGAGATCACATGGGAAAGCTAGGTTGCTGCCGGAAGTGGTATAAAGGGGGCTAATAGGTGCCTCAACCTATGTGGGTCCTAACACCCCAGTATAGTGAAAGGGACTCTATACAAGGGTTGTCGCGATACCATTAATTAATCTTACGATGCTATACCAGCTGAAGTATCACGATACCAAGTAGTATTGCGATATTGTAATTCATAACTCAAATTATAAAGAAAATTGTTAGAAATACTGTACTTTTTGTATTAATAGGCCTACTTGAATGAAATTCATAATTCCCTTAAGGCCAAAAAGTATTATTTGCACTCCACTTCACCTAATATTTATTCATTCTTTTTAATTATCTTGTAGAAAACTGACCAACATAAAGGCATAAAAATAAAACTACAAATTATACAGAATGGAATTTGTTACAAAAGAGCATTTTTACGACAAAATTAGGCCATATGAAGTGGACCAAAACTTGTTTCAATGTTTTCTGTTGCTATGTTGGGTTTTTCATACACTTTTATTAGGTAACAATCCAAAGTACTTAAAAATTATTTTAAAAAGATTGTCGCGGTCGCTAATAAATCATATTAACCTGAACAGAAATGAACCGATTCAGATGTGCGTTCACACTGACGCATTAGAAAACATACAATAGGCTACCATAAAAGGTGCAAATTCTTCACAGTTTTGTAACATTAAAGGGCTCCACAGACTATTAAAATATTATTGTTGCGCAAACGTGTGAATATTTTAGTGACTTTTCCACATCCAACATTATCTATTGTAAGTAGACCATTAGTAACGATTCTACCGTTTACAATGGCACCCCCAGTATTTTGGAGCCATAGTATCGCGATACTATTATAGTACCATACCTACAATAGTGCAACCCTACTCTATATTGCTCAGTGAGTGCCATCTTTCAGGTAAGACGTTAAACTGAAGTCCTGACTCACTATGGTCGTTAAAAATCCCAGTATGTCCTTCGAAAAAGAGTTGGGTGTTTAACCCCGGCATCCTGGCCAAATTTGCCCTCTGGCCTCTGTTCTTCATGGCCTCCTAATCATCCCTGTATTATACTTGGCAACATCACTGCCCTCTCCACCAATCAGCTGGTGTATAGTGTGCGGTCTGGCACAATATGTGTGCCGTCGTGTCATCCAGGTGGATGCTGCACACTGGTGATGGATGAGATTTCCCCCGTTGTGTAAAGCGCTTTGAGTGTCTAGAACAGTGCTATATAACTGTAATGAATTATTATTATTATTATTATTATTATTATTATTATTTTGATAATTTGTACTTATTTATATACTAATATTAGGGCTGGGCGATTAATTGAAGATGCTTTTTGTGTGCATTTTGTTAGTTAAGCCAGCTCAGTAATCGGCTGTAAATCACAAAGTCATAGTTCACTGACAAGCTTCGCAAAAGATTGGTGGATTTTAATAATTTAACATGTAAAATTTATTTGTGCCATTTCACAAACAAATGATAACTTTAAATAAAATATTGCAGCCTCGAAAATCTTATTCAGTGAAAAAATATAGATAGTAGAAAGCAACGGCATTATCTATGATAAATTTAGGTTTATGAAGTCCGGAAGTTCTGCTGGCCTGTAATGAGAGGTGGTGATGAGTCACTGTGATCCAGCAGGTGATTTTGAAGAAGCAGGTCTTCAGAGCTCATAATCAGATGCTCTCCTGCAGCTTTCCTTCCTCCTGCTGTCTGAGAGCGTGACAGTCATCACAGAACACCGGAGAAAGATGGAGCTGACTGTTCCTACAGGTTGCAGGAAAGTCTTAGAGTAGTTTATAAGTTGATGAAAGCTGCCCAATATCTTACATTTACAAACTGTTTTTTTTTTTTTTTTTTTGAGTATTTCAAAAGTTTTTAGTCCAGAACAATTATGAACAAGCTATTTATGTTGGTGATAATAGGTGTGACCAAGAACACTGTAGGTTAATGGACACTAACAAAAGAAAACAAAAGACTTTTAACAGTGATTTTTTTTTTTATGTTTTTTTTTTTTTGCTCCTAGTTTGTTTATTTGCTCTTCCTATTTGAAATCTCTTTGAGGGAAAGTAAGATACGTTTTACACTATATGCATCTACAACAAGTGACTGTCTTTACAATATTTGGATGTGTTTTGACAGTCACTTCATCTAATATTGTGATTTTGGGTCATACATTTTTGCAGTGTTTTCTTGGGTGTGAAAAATATCAGTTTACATGAATTTCATGACCAGTCTACACTTGCCACCTTTAACAACCTGTGTGATGTAATCAAGTAGGGGGAACTTAAACTGACTTCCAAAAACAAGACTGTAATCAAAGAATGGCTATGAGGCAGCATGTACTGGCTGTTATGTCAAAAATTAACAACTAACATTTCCTTCACTGCATAATTCCTTCTTGTAGCACAAGTACTATTGTCTGTTGAATATTGTATCATGGTAGACGGTAACAAAGTACTTCAGTTTTTTTAGTGCTTTTAAAAAAATATTTACTTTATTACAGCATTTTTGTCTTAGAAACCCTTGAAAAATTAAAAAAAAAACACCATAAAAACATTCTATTCATTCATTCATTCATCTACACCGTCTCCAAAAAAAACTGATACAAACTTGATCATATATTATGTGAAATTGTCTCGTGAGTTGTGATGTTATGATGGAGCGTGAGGGTGATTTTAGCACTGAAGATTGGAGGCAGGATTTGATTTAAACTGCAAATGAAGAGCTTCGCACACACCTGACTACTCAGGCTGGGCCCTGAGTTGCGCATGTCACCTGGTTGCTTGGGAGAGTGGGACAAAACCGATTTGTTTTTTGCCAGTTCAACAGCTGCCTCTTCCAACAGAGGCTACAACTGCAGCCACACAAATGAACCAGATAAGTACCAGATACATAGATTAGCACTTTAGATATGCTTAAAGTCACAATTGTTGTAAACAAAATGAATTAAGACATGGGGAGAAATCCTTTTTTTGGTCGCATTATTAAAGTGCAGGGTAAAGACCGTAATCAAACTATTAATTCCGTGTAGGTCTTTTAGACGCATTAAACAGGATAAGACCAACACACACCAGGGACAGGATAAGACCTACACACACAGCTGTTTGAAACTATTCTCTGCACCTACTGAGTCAGTAAAAGACCACAGACACATCTCCAAGCATGCGCTCACCCACCCAACCACAAATCCACCCACATGCACACACACGTTTATACTGGCAGTGTGCGGTATCACCACTTGTGTGATTTTGGTAAATCAAGTATGATAGTTTGAAAACACTGAAAATTTCAAAATACTTGCTTACACAAAAAACCCAGAAACAGTTTTCGTATTTTGGTGAAAACTTAATTTTTTTCATGGCAAAGTTGACATGTGCTTGGACTTGCTCATATATATATATATATATATATATATATATATATATATATATATATACAGTTGAATCAGAATTATTAGCCCCCATTAATTAATAGACCGCTTGTTTATTTTTTTCCTGATTTCTGTTTAACGAAGAGAAGATTTTTTCAACACATTTCTAAACATAGTAATTTTAATAACTCAGTTCTAATAATGGATTTTTTTTTTAATCTTTACAATGATGACAGTAAATAATATTTGACTAGATATTTTTCAAGACACTTCTACACAGCTTAAAGTGACATTTAAAGGCTTAACTAGGTTAATTAGGTTAACTAGGCAGGTTAGGGCAATTAGGCAAGTTATTGTATAATGATGGTTTGTTCTGTAGACTATAGATAAAAATATATATAGCTTAAAGGGGCTAATTATTTTGACCCTAAAATGGTGTGTAAAAAAATAAAAACTGCTTTTATTCTAGCCAAAATAAAACAAATAAGATTTTTCCAAAAGACAAAGTATTATCAGGCATACAGGCATATTTGCTCCGTTAAACATCATTTGGATTGTTTGGGCATATTTTTAAAAGAAGAAAAAAATTCAAAGGGGGCAATAATTCTGACTTTAACTATATATATATATATATATATATATATATATATATATATATATATATATATATATATATATTTATTTATTTATTTATTTATTTATTAAACAACAAATTTTAAGTGGAAAAGATAAAATAAATAAATACAGAAGGAGAAAGTGGAAAGACATAAGAAAGAAAAGGGGGTTGTTACTGTTATAGTTAAATTTCTGTTCATTTAATTATTAAAGTACTTAATAAACAAATATTATTTTACATAAATATTTCTAGTATTATTTTTAGAGGAAAATCTAAACTTTTCAATTTGCAGGCAGGACATACCTTTATTTATATCATTATCATTATTTATATTAACTTTATCAGTGCACAAATGCTATACCACCCATGCCTTTTAAAATTTAATTAAATATATAGTTGAAGTCAGAATTATTAGCTCCCCTGAATTATTAGACCCCCCTCCCCCAATTTTTGTTAAACGGAGAGATTTTTTAACACATTTCTAAACATAATAGTTTTAATAAACTTATTTCTAATAACTGATTTATTCTGTCTTTGCCATAATAACAGTAAATAATATTTGACTAGATATTTTTCAAGACAAAAAAAAAGTTTAAAGTGACATTTAAAGGCTTAACTAGGTTAATTATGTTAACTAGGCAGGTTAGGGCAATTAGGCAGATTATTGTATAATGATGGTTTGTTCTGTAGACTATCGAAAAAATATATAGCTTAAAGGGGCTCATAATTCTGACCTTAATGTTTAAAAAAAAATAAAAACTGCTTTTATTCTAGCCAGAATAAAACAAATAAAACATTCTCCTAGAGAAAATCAATATTACTACACATACTGTGAAAATGTCCTTGCTCTGTTGAACATTATTTGGAAAACATTTTAAAAAGAAGAAAAAAAATCAAAGAGAGGCTAAAAATTCTGAATTTAACTGTATATCCAACTATTTGTTCAGTATACCAAGGGGCACCTTACTAATTTGTGACGCTTTTAAATGTTCATATCCTGACTATAAGAGATTATGAAAGAAAGCGAACAAGAGTCTGGGCTCCTTGAGCTTGAGCTTGAGCTTGCAGTTTTTACAGATGCACATGCTGCACATTTGGGGGTCTCATTTGTATTGTGTATTTATTGAAGCAGGTAAAGCCATTCATCAGCCTGAACAGGCAGCGGGCACGCAGCACACACAGGTGCCCTTTCTTTGCTTCGCTACTCAGGTAAAAGAAACTGGGGTTTGTTTGTATGGAATCTCTTCAGCGGGTGACCTTCACATATCCATTATCCTTATTAGCATGCATCTAATTACAGCCCCGTGTTGTTGTGACCTGGGCAGCTCTCCAAGTGTATTCATGCACATGAGTGCTCAGATCTGCTGGAGTGCATCTCATCCTTTTGTCTGTGCTGTTTTTTTTCACCACATGGCCTCAGTTCTGGTCTAGCTTTGGTGAAAGCGCACTGCCGCCTCACTTCCTGTCTTATTGTATCCTTCCTGTTGATATTACAGTATAGGTCTCTTAAAGAGAGCTCTCAAGAAGACTATCATGACGCTATAATAACTGGTTATCTACTTTTTAGTTAATGCTTTACTTAAAAAAACTGTATAAGTGCTTATACCTAAAGCAATTTGAGATCTGGGAAGAGTCAAAGTGAGAAAGCGTGAAGCTTAGATTAGCATTAGTTTAGCATTTAGGTCAATGTTGTCGTAAATGGGGTTGGGCGATAAAATCGTTATCGATATTTATTGACTGAACACCATTGTCAATATCGATTTAAAAAAAAAAAAGATTCAGTACAAAGTTTTTGGTATGAAGGTTATAGGTTTATTAAAATGTGGCTGCTGAGCGCGCGCCTTGGAAGCAATGCTAATAAGCTTAGGGTGTCAGTTTGTCATTTCCAATGGTGCGTATCTTGCACTACGTGCACATTGGAGCCTGTCACTTCAGGTCAGAAAAACAACACATGTGAAAATGAGTGCCATATACCAGCAATGAAGAGATTGTAAATAAATAAGGATGTAAGGATGTGGCTTTTTGGTTTCTTTTCTTGTGCATCCCAGCCACTAGCTCGCCATCTGAAAGATTTTTTTTTTTGCATAGGGGTAATATAGTCATTCAGCTTCACAATTTGTAATGTTACAGTATGTATTTGAATAATGATGGCTGCTTCCTTTACTTGAAAACTCAGATTTGATTATCATAATTTGGTTTGTTTATATAGTTTGAGTTTTACTGTATCATTATTATTATAAAAAGATGAGATATATTATAGTTTAAATATTTTTGTTTTTAACAAAAAAAACTATTTGACTTAGTGATATTGGTAAATTAAAATAAAGTGGTTAAATAAAATCGGAGTATTCCTAAATATATTGTTAAAAATATTTAATAATTATCAACATCAAATGATATGAAACATGATATCCTGATACATTATTTATCGTATCGCCCAGTTCTAGTGGTAAATATTCTGTGCGTATCGCTTCTTCTTTTAGAACTTCATTGCTTATAAAATGAGGTTTTGACTGAATGTTTTCAGTGTTTATTTTGGAAAAATAGATTTTTGTTTTTTGAAAGATTGAAGTAAATTTGCAATAAATAACATATAAAATCAAATAAAATATGCAATACAAATTTTTATAAAAAATAAAATATAAATTAGAATAGACTACAATAAATTTGAGTAAAATATTGTCTTAAATGGTCTGTGCATATTACTTCGTCTTTTATTGTTTCATCTTCTAGGTTTTGGCTGAATGTATTCAGTCATAATTTTGGAAAAAAGTTTCATTGATTTTTGTTTTCTTTATATAATTTTATTAAATGCTAATTGTATGCAAGTTTTATGCTAAATTAAATGTAAATTTTTAAATAAAATAATTTTTTGTTTTTAAATTGTCAGTGCATATTGCTTCATCTTTTAACCATAATTTAATTTAATTTAATTTAATTTAATTTAATTTAATTTAATTTATTTTTGTTAGTTTAATGTTGACACCTGCACAAGTTCACTTTGTACTCTTCATGATTGATGTGTTCAGCTCCTTTATATTTATTTAAACATTTTGTGTTTTGCATTTAATGTAGAGATGTTTTACCCTACTTAAAAGCTGTAAAACATTTTTTACAATTCAATACCATCACCTATTATAATAAACTTAGATGCACTTCACAGTTAGGATATATTTAAGAGTAACTATAAATGAGCATGTAATGTTGGGCCGATTGTACTAAAACTGGCTTTTGCTGGTTTTCTCAATCCATGCAATCTTTCTCAGTGTTTCTGCAGTGCAGTGTTTCTTTTAACTCTATACCTTTTTGTATCCCTGTGCACGAAAACAAATCAGGCATGCATTATTCATAAGACACCATTGACAGTGTAATAATAATCTGTGGATATTCTTAGTACGAATCTTTGTGTGAAGAAATTGCGTTAACTAGTTGTGGGAAGAAGGTCATCCATGAGGGACTCTCAAAAATCTCCAGGTGTTGATTATAAACAGTGTTGCACACTGACTAGCATCCCAACACTTTGTGACAGGTCTGTACTTGTAAATTACACATTTTCCCTGCAGAAAAACCATGGGGAGTTTGCAACATTACTGTGTGAGTGAATTACACGCTTGCTTGTTTTCCATCTTTTGTGCTTCGTCCCTGGAGTGCACAATGATAGGGGATTTGCTGAAATTAAGAGGAAGTTCTGGCTTTTCGGATTTGTTTAAGTTTCCAACAGCCCCTATCAGGGACTTTTTGCCTTGTCGTACAGTAACAATGAACAGAATGTTGAAACTGCTCTTTAGAACAATAAATAGATGATATTGTGTGTCCATGGGGTGATATGAGTATGGACTGTAACTGATAATGCTGGAGCACAACACAACACAATCAGGAGGAAAGAAACCCGCAGTAGGAAAGGAAAATAAGTGCAGGGGGAACAAACATGATACGGCAGCTGCAAGGAATGTTAAAGCAATATCTCGTCCAAAAATAAATCTTGCCATTATTTAAGAACTCTAATGTCATTTCAATCCAATAAGAGGAGCTTGGTTAACCACGTTCAGTAGTTCAGCCAAAAAAAAAAATTGTGTTCATTTACTCACAGCCTCAGGCCATCCAAGGTGTAGATTATTATTCTTATTGTTATTATCCCTCCAGGATTTGTGAGTCCAGTGGTTCTTGTCTTCTTGAGATTAAAAAAAGGCAACATTGTATATCTTCACTAGGACTGCACAAAATATTGTTTCAGCATCGATATCACAGTGTGTGCATCCACAATAGTCACATCGCAGGATCTGCAATGATGAGGCAGTATTATGGTTGAAAACAAGTTATTATGGGGTCATTGCAAAATTTGACCATAAAGTTTGGCCTGTCATGATATCTGTATGATATATTGCACCAGGAATGTGTATTTTATGCCACTCATTATATAGTGCCAGAATGACAATATAATATCATCACAATGCAAGTACACTTTTCCAAAAACACTTAATATATATTCTTAAGAATATTTCATTGAATTATAGTCACATATCCTAAATTAAATAATAATAAATGTAATAAATAAATCTGCTACCAGATCTATTTTCTGCTGTTAGGCACACATGCGAAAAATACTACAGTAACTATAGAATTTTTTTTAACCATACTGACACAGACAACTCCAGTAGATATAGAGATGTGGCACAATCAGCTAAAATGTTGCTAGAATTGGGTTTATATGGGCAATATGAATTGCATCACCAAAAATGATTGAGGTCATGTCCATGTGTTGTGCAATAAATCGAAATACCGATTATTGTGACAGGCCTACATTAAGTTACTAAATTTTTTATCATTTGGACAGTGATTGTTTAAGCATTTTTAGCCAATTTAAATAATTCAGGCACAATACATGAAAAAAGACTAAAAATATATATTTTTTGGATTTATTAATTTTTTTAATTATTATTTTTTATGGGCTTAAACAAAATGTTGTAATGTTCAACTTAATTTGTTTGTTTAAATTTAGCCTATAAATTACCTTTAAAAAAGTTAGAAATCCAATGATTAGTTTTTTTTTTCAGTGTGTAGACTGTTATTTTGCATGTGATTATTCATTTTGTGTGTCTAAATACTGCTAGGTTCCTAGAAATTTTTTTTTCCATTTGTGTCTTCGCTCTCCTCTTTTTAGCAATGCTTGTGATTGTTTTATTTTATTGTATGCAGATACACTCTAAAAAATTAATCATCCTAATGAAATGTCAAATTATCAATTCTTACAGTTATTCACTTCATCAGATGAAATTATATTCAATATTGCAATATGTATTGCAAAGAAATTCAGTATTACAATGTCATATTTTTCTAATACTGTACAGCCCTAATTTTCACAGCAAAACACAGGAATTCAACAAATCATGCCATAAATTTTGACAAAAGCCACCACTGAGCATGGGACAATAACCGGTTTTGAGGTTTACCGGGGTTTGGAAAAGTCAAGGTTTTAAAACTGCAAACATTTTTGTTATATCGTTCCTAAGGTATACAATTGAAGTCAGAATTATTAGCCCCCCTGAATTATTAGTCCCCTTGAATTATTACCCCCCTTGTTTATTTTCCCCCCAATTTTTGTTTAACGGAGAGAAGTTTTTTTTGACACATTTCTAAACATGATATTTTTCGCAACTCATGTCTAATAACTGATTTATTTTATCCTTGCCATGATGACAGTAAATAATATTTGACTAGATATTTTTCAAGATACTTCTATACAGCTTAAAGTGACATTTAAAGGCTTAACTAGGTTAATTAGGTTAACTAGGCAGGCTAAGATAATTAGGCAAGTTATTGTATGATGATTTGTTCTGTAGACTATCGAAAAAAAATAAATAACTTAAAGGGGCTATTCATTTTGTCCTTAAAATGAAGTTTAAAAAAACAATAACTGCTTTTATTCTAGCCGAAATAAACGAATAAGATGTAAGAAAAAATATTATCAGACATACTGTGAAAATTTCCTTGCTCTGTTAAACACCATTTGGGAAATATTTAAAAAAACAAAAGAAAACTAAGGGGGGCTAATAATTCTGACTTCAACTGTATGTAAGTTTTTGTTTTTTACGACTTGTCCATTTTTTTTTTTTTAGGGCAACAGTATCTCCAGCAAAAGGATCCTCCAAATCAAAAGCTACTGGTTCACCCACAATTCATTAAATATCTTAAAACCAAGTCGCTTATACTCCAACATCTAAAGTGCTGTAGACCTGATCAGTGCAGTGGCTTAATTTACATCCAAAGAAAAGACAGAAATCCAAAGATGGGTTTTGAAAGTTTTAAAGAATCTGTGTTTTTGAAATAATGGAGGATTGTTTCCTAAAATAAAATATATTGTCTTTTTTTTTAACCCAGACATTTAAAATGAACATATTTTAGAGCAGTAATCATAATATCGTCAAACTGTCATATGTTTGCAGAACATTAAAAATGATAAATGTGTCACCGTTTGGCTGCATATATGATTTTATTACTTGATTTATTTCACTGTCAGTTTTAGAATGTCTGATGTCATTCAAAAAAAAAAGGATAATGTAATACTCTTAATGAAATTAAATACTATAATGCGTCCAAGGCCGTAGATTCGTTCTTGTTGGGGACATACATCCCTAGAGCGCATGTATTGCACAAATTGTTTTTGCGCTTTTAAAAACATGCATAAAGTACTTAATAATATAAAATAAAAATCAATCACGTCCCATGCTGCAGAAATCAATGTACATAATTTGACTGCAATCTGGCTTTGAGGAGGTATGAATGAAGAGAAATTTAGAGAGGTGTGTGACAATAACAATAATTGTTTTTCATAATCATTGAGGCCAAAATCAAAACTGAATTTCAATTAATTAAACAGCCTTGGTTAATAGTATTAAAGTGAACTCACAGCAAACTTGACTTTAACCATTTGTGGACAAGTAGCTTAATAAGGGTTGACGGAGCGTTATTTTATTTTGAAGTCGATTAAAGTATTGGCAGGAACATTTCAGTAATTGGTGGATATTGATGGGGATACATCCCTTCCATTCATGCCAATTCTACACCCTTGAATGTGTTCATATGGCTGCATAAGGGTTAATACATATATTAACATTTATTCTGTGTATTTAGAAATGAAAGGTTTTCTTTCAACTGGAATTATTTGATTGTATTAATGTTCTGTCTGTTTTGCAGCTCATGTGGAGAATGAGGAGCAGTACACTCAAGCTCTGGAGAAGTTCGGAGAGAACTGTGTGTACAGAGATGACCCAGACCTGGGATCAGCCTTCCTGAAGTTCTCCGTCTTCACCAAGGAGCTCACGGCACTCTTCAAGAACCTGGTGAGGGTATGGAAGTGCATAAAAAGGGGTTTAAAACATCTTGAATTTCCGCTGTTAATGTGCTTGCTCCTCTGGGCCCAAAATCTGATCTTGAGTCAGTGGTTTACAGGGTGGATCAGCTTTCATGAATGTCTTTTAGCACTTTCTGCATCAAAAAATCAAAGCTGAATGTTTGGCTTTGTGTAATTTATGATTTGGGTTGTTTTCCTCTTCTTTTTTGCAGACCTAATTAATAATTCCCCTAACATCATGTTTGCATGAATACTCCTTAACGGTCTAATTTCTTTCCTGCTGCAACAGAGAGTTTTGTTTTCTCTGCCTTCTGCGTTTATCTCTGATTGCCTCAATATAAAAGACGGGTACACAGCTGGGAGGAAAGACACTTGTCTAATGTGCTGCTTTCTATGTCTAGTTTCAGAACATGAATAATATCATTACCTTCCCATTGGACAGTCTGCTGAAGGGAGATCTGAAAGGGGTTAAAGGGGTAAGTCCATTACTTTAAGCCTTTAAATGCTTTCATTCTGTTTTTTTTTTTTGGCTGTTCATCAGCAGCATATTGATCAGTGCTTGTCTCAAGGTGTTTCAGGCACATGCACATCAGCCAATATACAATGCATGAGTAATAGTCCTTGGCACATTGCTTTGAATTTGTCGTGTAATCACCAAAATACCTGATGTTTTGTGTGCTTTTTAAAAATGTTTTTGATTTATTAAAATTAATTTAAACTATAATTAATTTATTATATTAATATCTATGTTCATTATGGATAAACAAAATTATATTGCTCATGTCAGCTGATGACTATTTCGGTGATATGTAAAAATGTTTAAAAGGAAAAGTTGACTTTACTTTAGGGCTTGGCGAATAATCCGATTTAAATGGCTAATGTGATTGAGTTGTCATGCACAACTTGTCAGGAATTATGGTCTGATCTGTAGTTAATCATCTTTCAAAGGCCAGATGGCGCTCTCATAGAAAACTCCAAATGCCCATGATGAAGAAACATAGGAATTTCCCAAAACATTGCATTGTAACTCTGTATCTTAAACTCTATTTCAGTAAACTATATAGTATAGTTATATAATAGCTATATAATGTATAGCTGAATGCACATGCTGGAGATTTAATAGAACCAGCTTTACTGTCAAAATGTGCATGTTAGTCACCTTTGATTAATTGTGAGTTTTTGAAGTGATTCATTGACTGCTTAAAAATGTAAGTAAATTGGTTTCCCTAAAATTAAGTGAATTAACTTTGTGCATAATCCAAAATATAAATTAAGCCAACTTAATTCTTTCAAGTTTGGGTTTCATGAATTGTTTCAAGTCAACATGATTGATTGATGAGATGGGTTGCAGCTGGAAGGGCATCCGCTGCGTAAAAACTTGCTGGATAAGTTGGCGGTTCATTCCGCTGTGGCGATCCCGGATTAATAAAGGGACTAAGACGACAATAAAATGAATGAATGAACTTTGCTTTTTACAGTGTAGTTATGACGTGAACTCTTAAGAATCCCACACTGGGCTTCAGTATATTTTCTCTAAAGTCTACAGGTTCTAGCACCATGTGTCTTTGACATTCTTGGGTCATTCTTGTTATATTTTTTTGGCACATTGTAGGGCTGCATGATTTGGGGAAATAATCTATGATTAAAACATTGTTGTGCTTGATGCAAGGTTGCAAAATTTGTGTTTCGCCACATTAGCCTTTAATTTCATATTGTGTAATTAATTACTCTGATTACACTTCATCAAACAAGCTGTATGTGTGTATATTTGTGACCTATGTAATGCAATTATATACAGACACACACACACACACACACACACACACACACACACACACACACACACACACACATTTATATTTATGAAGCGTTTAGATGCAAAAACCTTTAAATGCCATCTGAAATCTTCCTCTAAAATAGGCATTTTATCAGGCTCCTGTGTGTATGTTCAGTAATATCACTTTTTTCTGCAAAAATAAGTCATTTTCCTGGTCTCTAAAGTGAAATATCTCGACATAAACAAAGGTGGCTTAGAACATTTTTCATTTTGTAATGATAATTTCAGATGGCACATCTGAACTCTTCATATATTATTTTTGCTAGATGACAAGCCACTATTTTGGTTTTAAAGTAATTATTAAAGCAGGCTTTAGAATGTGATAACTCAATGGAATTCACTGGGAGTCTATATATTTAACCTTAATCTAATTTTAGCAGCGCTAGTCTGTAAAACTTGCATAATGGTTGAATATCTCCACCTAAAAGTCTACTTCCAGTCTATGTGTGTTTGCCCTCTCATGAACACATCTGAGCTTGAGACAGCTGCTCTATTCTGCACTGATTCTCACAATGTCGTGAGTTCATTAATGTCCACCGTGACCTCCTGACCTTCTCTGCACCATGTGATGCTCTTGTTAGCTCTTAAGAGGAGTCTGATGTGATTTACTCTTAATGAGGCGCTTCACTCAGCTCGCTGTCTCGTTCCCCTGGAGACTTCACTTTCTCTCTCCATGATGAGGCTGAAAAAGACATTCTGCCTGTGTGACGTGATTCCTTAAATGTTTGTCAAAAATAAAAGCATGGTAACTGAATCACTGAGACCCCTGCAGGCTTTAATTGGGCTATAATTGGGAATTATCTTGTTGGGACCTTTACATTGACGTAAGCGTTTCTCTTTATCTAAGGTTTCATTCATAATCACCACTATTAGTCACACTAAAGAGCCATTCACAATTTTCCTGTGCATAATTTGGTGTGATGAATGTGTTCATTTGATTGACGTTAGTAATATATGTAATTATATTTGTGACCATATTGGCATCGGCCGATAAATGCGTTAATATTTTTGTTATTGCCCTGATATGAAAATAAATCATTGGCTGATGAATGATGAATTAGCAGCACCGGTTGAGGGATTTGACTGCTGCAATTCACATGATGTGGCACAAGTTTGAGTTTATGTTGGAAATACAACATGCTGGCCATGTGGAAGTTTTTTTTTATTAATTTTTTTTTACTGTAAATAGAATCTAAAAAATAAATTTCTTAATACTTTCATGCAGTTTTCTTGCTTTCTAAAATAGTTGTCTTCTGCATTTGTTAGTTCAGTCCATATTGGTAATTGGCTTCCAAATATAGAGGTATTGATTATCTATATCTGCACAATCAATACGATTTATGATTTTGGTCACATGACCAGAACTACTACTGCAACCTAGATTTCCTAATATATTTTAATGACTGTCACATACTATTAAAAGTAAATATTGAACCAGTCCTGTATTTTTATTTATTTATTTATTTATTTTTTGCAGCTGTCAGGAATAAAATCATCATTAGCTTTATATACACAGCAGGGGAAATAAGTATTGAATACGACATCATTATTCTCAGAACACATTTCTAAAGGTGCTGTTGAATTTAAAGTTTTGTCAGACGTTGGTAACCACCAAAGAAATCCATATGCAAAGAAAACAAAAACGACATAGTTTACAAATGAAATTATGTATAATAAAAAGTAATGACACAAGAAAAAAGTATTGAACACATGAAGAAAGGGAGGTGTAGAAAGTCAGTGAAAGTCTAGACAGCACCTGAAATCTCTCAGTAGTTAAAAAGCATGTTTCCATAGCACAATACATTTAAATAAATGGGTTTCATAGTGCGGCTCTTTCTGTGTCTGGTGTGGAAGCCACGTCACCGCACATAGTGACTACGATTAAAAGGAGTGTGAAACTAGCACGGTCAACACTGCTGGGCACTGCAGTGCAGCATAGGCTCTTTTGTTTTGTATTTTGGCTCCTGAAGATTCCACATACCCCTAGTTAAAATAAGTAACTAATCTGGCCTGAGCCTGAAGAATCAGGCTACATCCACACCAGCCTATTTGATACAGAATTGCTGCATATAGAGCAAAACACATCTCTGTGTGGATGAGGCCTCATATTCCCATAGACACAGAGCTCAGATGTAACTTGTCCTTTTGTGTCAGTTTCTTGTAGAGGTGATTGAGAGGACACCAGGCTGCCTTGTTTAACCTGCAGTTACTGAGTGCTAATGGTCTCAGATGCCCTGCATCAGCATTGAGCCCAATTGTGAGCACAGTAGGAGATGGCCACTAATGGCTGGAGATTGCAGGCCTTTTCTTGGGCCATCATTCCAGTCATTAACCTGAACCTGTGCCTCATTTACCCATCAGCAAATGGGTCTTACAAATGAAGTGTTCTTGGTGTCATTAGACTGTCTGTTATGTTAACTATGTAAAAATGTGTAAGTAAAGTAAACATTTAAGTGGTGTAGTAGTAAAAATGAAAATTTGTTTAATTTAGTAATGCTCATGATGTAGGTGATTTTTACAGTAGTTTATTAATAGAAGATTTTTTTTTGCTAAAACTGTGGTGTCTGGTGATTTGTGATGCATTTTAACAGCTACCGTCTATATGAGAAACAAACAAAACAGTGACAAAAATAAATACAGGAAAAAAGACACAGGAAAAACAATTTAGTACCTGTGGGTCCTGATGATACATTGCGGTTTCATATAGTGAAACCATCAGTCTGTTCAAGAAACTGAACCTTTTTTTGCTACATTTTTACCTGTGATCCACAGCCTCAGATAAATAGTCCTGGGTGACGTCTGAGCAGATCACTCTTTTGAACCATTCACATACAGTTGAAGTCAATTATTAGCCCTCCTGTGATTTTATTATAATTTTATACTTTTTTTTAATTTATTTATTTTTTTTACAATTTTCCTTAAATATTTCTTCTTCTAAAGATTTTTTTTACAGAACAAACCACTGTGATACAATCATCTACCTAAATATCCTAACTTGCCTAATAAACATGATTAACCTAGTTAAGCCTTTAAATTGCACTTTAAGAATACTAGTATTTTGAAAAAATCTAGTTAAATATTCTGTACACTACCTGACCGAAGTCTTGTCGTCAGTCCCAGTTGTAAGAGCAGCAAATAATAACTTGACTTCTAGTTGATCAGTGCCAGAAGATTTTTCTAATGAATCATCTGTTGAACTGTATCCCAATCATCACAAATACTGCAGAAGACCTGATGGAATCCACATGGACCCAAGATTCTGAGAGAAATCAGTCAAGTTTGGTGAAGAAAAAAAAATCATGGTTTGGGGTTACATTCAGTATGGGGGGCGTTCCTAGAGATTTGCAGAGTGGATGGCAACATCAACAGCCTGAGGTATCAAGACATTTGTGCTGCCCATTACATTACAAACCACAGAAGAATAGCGCTCCTTCTCATACTTCTGCCTCCACATCAAAGTTCCTTAAAGCAAAGAAGTTCAAGGTGCTCCGGGACTGGCCAGCCCAGTCACAAGTCATGAACGTTACTGAGCATGTCTGGGCTAAGATGGAGGAGGCTTTAAAGATGAATCCAAAAAATTTTGATGAACTCTTTTTCGTGCAAAAAAAGCTTTCTTTGCCATTCCAGATGACTTTATTAATAAACTATTTGAGTCATTGCAGAGATCATACATGATGCAGTCCTCCAAGCTCACGGGAGTCATACATAAATTTAATTCTTCCACATCACCACTACTTTATATTGTATACTGTACGTTATTTCTGTTAAGTAACGAGACTTTTGTCTAAGCAAAGTCAGACCTTACTGTCCTAATTAAATAATTAAAAATCAAGGCTTGATCATATTTTATTTTGGTAAAATAAGCGTAATCTAGAGGCCTTTGGCTTTCATATAAGCTTCTTCTGATACCAAATGACCAACTAGAAGTCAAGTTGTTATGTGCTGTCCCTAAAACTTGGATATGCGACAAGACTTTTGTCAGGTTGTGTACGGTCATCATGGCAGAGATAAAATAAATAATTTATTCGAAATTAATTATTAAAACTAATATGTTTAGAAATGTTAAGAAAAATTCAATAGAAATTGGGCAAAAAGTAAACAGTGGGCTAATAATTTAGGAGAGCTAATAATTCTGACTTCAGTTGTATGTATTTTTTACCCTTTTGTCCTTGTTTGATCACGTGTAGAATAACAATAACTTTCTGATATGCATGAAAGCTTGACCCCGCCGTTCCCCGCGCCTGACCCTGTGATGCGTGTCATAGGAATTGCTGAGGGAAGCGGAATTGCAATGCTCATAAAACAGACGCGCAGACGAGCTGACATCATGCCAAAACCTCTCAACTTGATGATGGAGCTGTCTGCTCCTCAGCTGCCTCTATTGTCTTCCAGCGTGTGTTTGAGAACGGAACATCCTCTGTTCAGTCAGTCTCACTGACTCGACAGCACTAGACGCTTTTGTCGGCCTCAGAGGGAGTGATGTCAGCGTTGAAGCCCGCTGAGCTGTTAAACCCACCCACTCCAGCTCTTTCAGACCCCTCCGGCTGATAGATGTTGCGGTTTAAAAGTCCAGGTGAAGCCATTGTGACTCAGCTTGTTGGAGACGCGTATCCTGGTGCTGTGTGGTGAGGAATGGTGATTTATAATTCAGTCAAAGCAGCATGAAGAAGCTTGAAAAAGGGTTTCATGCCACTGCCATTCAGAAAATCTCTCTCTGTCTGTCTCTGCTTTTCAGTGTTCTTGAGTTGCTGAACAGTCCGTTTCTGAATCCCTGAATTGGCCCTTTAGGTGATTGAGATCTTTCCTAATAATGAGCCATAGAGATCTTTCATTCAAACCTCAAGAGCTGTCTGGAAAACAGCAATAGACTCACTGCAACTGATCATTGTTTCGATGATAGATTAATTTGTAGTTTATTTCTTTATTTAGTCAGACTTGTCACATATTGATGTATAAAGGTTACAAGATAAACTGAATAAAGTTTATCTTGTAACCCCATGAATATGACATTCTTAAAGGGAGAGTTTACTTGTATATATTTTTTGTTAATTTACTAAATAAGAAACTATTTCGTTTTATATTAAAATTAAGCAATGTTTTTTGGGTAATATAATGGGTAATATAAGTAAATTAAATTACATTTTAAAAAAGGAAAAAACAAAAAATATTTACAAACTTACCCAATAAAGGCTTTCTTTTTTTCTTTTGTAATTTTTGTAGATTTTAGATTATTTGTCATTCATTAAATGCAAGTCTATGGCTTCTAGATCTTTGCAAGACAGGGATGTTCTTCACAATTGTGCCTATTTGTGCTTACACTTAAGGTGACTGAGATAGCTCAATTGAAGAAATTCAACATAACTGAATTGAAGAACAATAGATTGGGATCAAGCTATATGCAGAACATATATTGATAGAGGCGTTTTTGCGTTCATTTTATTGTGAATGTTTGCACTTCCTTTATTTTGTTGTATTATGAATATTTTCAATGTGTATTTTGATTTTGTATGTTCTAATATGTTATTTGTATTTTATTTTTGTTTATTTATTTTCTTCATTTAAATTGTCAACTTTCTTGGTCACTGAATATCTTGGATGCTGTAACCAATATACACTTTTAGTCAAAAGTTTGGGGTCCGTTTTTTAATGCTTTTTTTTTTTTTTTTTTTTTTAAAAACAGAAAATTATTCTGTTCATCAAAGTTGCATTCATTAAAAGTAAAAAAAAAGTTAAATTCTTTAATATTTATTAAAATTTTTAATAACTGCTTAATGTTAATTAGTTTTAAATGAAATTATTGCTTCAGTCTTTACTGCTTTTATTACTATAACATTTATTATTAATAATAATATTAAATAATAATAATAATAATATAATTAATAACAATAATAATAATAATAAAATACAATAATAATTAATATTAGAGTTATTTCTAGAGGATCATGTGACTGAAAACTGTAGTAATGAAGCTAAAAAACTCATCTTTAATATCACTGGAAAACATTATTACTGTAAATTAAATGATAAACTACTTTTGAACAGTTCTTTTATAGTGCGAGAACATTTCACATTTTGTACTGTTTTTTTGATTAAATAAAAGCAGCTTTGATGAGCAGGATAAGCTTATTTAAAAAAAAAATTAAAATCCTACTAACCTCAAACTTTTGACCAGTAGTGTATATATAAAAATAAAATAAATTTTGGATTTACAGTCCTAATCAGGCAAAATCCTTACTTTTACATGCATGACAAGAAGCTCTCACTCAAGTTTAAATAGGCACAACACTTCTCATCTCTTCTGATTTCTAATATGAAATATCTGCTTGTGTCTTCAATGTGTAACTCATTTTTTGGGGGTAATCTCCTCTAACTGAGCCACTTTGCTTGTACAAATGCGACCTGTTTTCTGCACCACTCAAGCTGTGTGTAACATCTGTTATGAAAGCACATACACTGAGTTGATGGGACTCTTAGGAAGTCCCTCTACAAACAAAGCCTTCTGTTATTAGTGTAAACCCTCAGTAGAGCCGCTGCAGTTTGCTCTGTTTGCACAGCAGAGAATTTCCCTAAAGCTTTCAGATGATGTCATTACAGAATACAGCCACTGGCATTACATCAGGTACTTTCTTTATGAGCATGACCTCATGTGTGATGGTGTACAGCACTGAGTTTGGCAGCAGAGTGGTGATTTCATGCCACTCTTCTGCTAGTCTGAGCCTCAGACAGCATTGCCATTTCTGTGCTCCAAACTCAACCCAGACCCATGGGAAATAAACTGATTTGGCTACATTTCTGCAAAAGTGTGAAAGCATAACTTTACAGCAGGGGTCACCAATCTCGGCCCTAGAGGGCCGGTGTTCCTGCAGGATTTAGCTCCAACCTGCCTTAACACAACTTTCTGGATGTTTCAAGTATACCTAGTAAGACCTTGATTAGCTTGTTCAGGTGTGTTTGATTAGAGTTGGAGCTAAAATCTGCAGCACACCGGCCCTCCAGGAACAAGTTTGGTGACCCATGCTTTACAGTATAAACATTTCACTGCAGCCTCCAGGTGAGATGAACACCAGATAGTGAGCCAGCATCAACTTCTGTTTCTTTCTACACAAATAATGGATTTAAACATTCTACAGTCTTTATAGCACATGATTTGTCAACATAATGCAGATTTTATTTTTTTATAGCTCATAAACAGGAAAAGATTAAAAGATGGTCGGGCCTGACTCAGCATAATTGTTGTTTTTCAGCAGGTTCCTGCTCAGCAGAACATAAAAACATACTGACACATCTTGCCATCTCATTCATCAACACATGAGAACAGTAAAAGCAATCCCCAAACATACAAAATAGAGGGAAGCAGGCTACTAACTCAGTGGCTACAGTGATAGTTGACCATCAGATGATGAGCATGGGATTTAAAATAGTCTTAATGTTAGTATTGTTTTTAGATGTTGTGGGATCTCTTTCCAGGCTTTTGTGAATGCATAAAAGAAAGATCTTTGTCCATAACAGTTTTTAATAGCCGGTAATGGCAAACATCCATTTGTTGCAGATCTGGTGGAACGATCTGTCCTTGTGTTAAGTTTTGGTACTAAAGCAGTAAGGGCTGCTGAGGTAGCACTATTTAAAACTTGATTGTACAGTTTAATCATTGTGTTCATAATGTAATTTTGAAATGATAAAGCATTAGAGTGATCAAAACAGTGATGTGTCCATCTAGAAAGTCTATTGTGGATCCTATAGGTCCTATTGTGCAGTCTAGCTATTGGCTCAAAGATATAATTTGTTGTGAGAGACCAAACAGGCAAACAGTAGGACATGGTAGACAAGATTATGGCATGAAGATAAGTTTCAGAAACAGAAAAGGTCAAATTTGTCTTAATTTTCCCCATAAACAAAAAGCTTTTGTTTTAGCTTTTTATAAACATTTTCAATCATGTCCAGACTGCTCCCAAATATTGATATGTGGATACAATGGAAAGTTTTTGATTTGAGAAAATGATGGGATAGGATAAGGATAATTTTCAACTAGGTGAATAAAAGTACATACACTCTGTTTTCTTAACGTTAACCGTCAAATGATTGTTTTGCAGCCATTGATGTAAATGCTGAAAATCTGTATTAAATGTATTGTTAATTCTGTCTGTATTTGATCCAGACACAAAAAGTACAGTGTCATCGGTGTACAATAAAGAATCTGAGTATTTAGTTAACTGAGGGAGGTCATTGATATACATCAGAAAAAGTAAAGGTCCCAAAATACTTCCCTGTGAAACCCCCATAGAACAACCTAATGCCTGCGATGTTATCATACCGATTTTAACAACCTTAGATCTACTGGATAAATATGATGAAAACATATCCATTGCAAAAGAAGAGAGATTAAAAGAGATCAATTTGTTTCAAAGAATAGTATGGTTAACTGTATCAAATGCTTTTGATTGACAACTCAATCCCTCAGATCACTTGGCTTTCACTTGAAACTTCTTAAAATATGTTTAAAACTGCATATAATGTTGCTTAAAACAAAAAGAATAAAAAAATTTGAAGCAGTTTCTTTCACTTTCTGTTTTTGGAAAGTGGCTGCAAGAAAAGCTGTTTGCTGCAGAGTATAATGACAAGTTTTTCAAACTCTCTCAGATCACTTTGTTTTTGCTAAAACTTATTTTTTTTTGTCATTATATTTGTGTGCATCTATGTATGACTTTTCTGACATGGTACTGTAAGCTTGCTTAGTAGCTTACCTGGTATCGTATTCAATTTATGATGTTGAGTGCTTTGATACACATGCTATAAAACATTCCTTAACAAAAGAGCTCAAAATGTGTGTGTGTGTGTGTGTGTGTATATATATATATATATATATATATATATATATATATATATATATATATATATATATATATATATATATATATATATAGTGTGTGTGTGTGTGTGTATATATATATATATATATATATATATATATATATATATATATATAATATGTAAATGTATAGCACAGCTTGTTATGCTGTTGATATTTAAAATTGGCATCTGTTACCATATTATTTAAGTGTAATATTATGTATTGTCTTAATCATTAGCACTATTTTGTAGCGTAGATAGTTTTACCATTTCCTTTATTTAGTCTTTCTGGCTCTTTTCTTGTGACAGCTTATAAATCGTGCACATTTATCAAAGCTTGCTTGCTTATGTGTTAAAAACAATCTATATTGTAAAGACAAGCTGGGAGAGATAGCCAAATGAGAGTTATATAGTCGGTATTGATAAATACATGACACATCTCAAATCTGTATTTCTTTAAATTTTAAATGCAAATTTATGCGGCAGATTTTTTGTTGATTTTTATTTTAAAAAAAGGACAGGTAGAAGAAAAAAAGAAAACAGTTAAAATGTGTTAATTTTTTGAACTCGTTTTATTATCAAAATATTTCAACCAGATAAACATTTACTACAATTTCTAATGATAAACGTAACGTGAAAACATATTATCCGAAAAATGCAGCGAGTAACAGTTTAGGCTTTAAGTCCAGTTTCTCTAATTTGATTGGCTGGCAGATAGATCTAAAGTAAACAAACACCATTTTAAATTTGTGCTGATTTATCTCAGTGCATTCAGTGCAAAATCAATCACGCTATATCAAACTGTATGACAAGGCTGAAAGAAGCAAAGAAAAAGAAAAAGATAAATCCATTAGACATTATGCAGATGGTGAAGCGTCTGTGAGGTGGTGCTTTTCCTCCGGTCTGTTTTCTCTGCAGATGTCAAAATGCAGGTTGAGCAACACTAATGAATCTCCTCTCTCTGTCTCTCTCTTGCAGGATCTCAAAAAGCCCTTCGATAAAGCCTGGAAAGACTACGAGACTAAAGTGTAAGACATTTCCAGCTGATTTCTGTCATGCACGTTTGCTTATATTGATAATAAGTCTAAAAATTAATTAAGTTGAAACATGACATGAGGGATCAGTGCCGCCCAGCACTCTGGATAACGAGCTGTCACTGTTGCCACCTCACTTCCTGTATTCCTCTCACACTGATTGTTCAGCATGCAACAATGTATGACATTTATGTAGCACTTTTTTATATATTTTCCAAGCTGCAAGGGACATTCTTTACTGAAAGGGTAATCTATTTATTTTATAACACGTCATTTGGTTAATTGCTTTTACCTTTTAAAGACAGAAGCTCTTTACGGTTCTGTCTTTTTTCCTAATATCATTGCTGTTTTCCATCATTGGCTCAATCAAATACATGTTTCACCTCCACATCTCTGGAGACAATCTCCGCTGCCTGATTGTGACCGAAAACCTTCATGTTTCCAGACAGAAAGACACAAAAGGGTCCTCTAACGTCACACTGGCCCTGACTCCATTAAACTGGTTTTCATCGTCACCACCGCTACAGTTTGAGTTCACTTTTCAGATCTCTGTGTCTGTGCAAAGCTTTCAGCTTTCTCGCAAATTGCAGTTTTGCACAGCAGGCTTCATTTGTGCAGCTACCCTGCTAATGAGTGTGCTAAAGACCTTGCTGTGTTTGTGTAATAGAGAATCTGGCATTAAAAATAATGAGAGCAGGTGAACGGCAGGAAACATCCAATCACGATTCATATTTACTTCGGTTGTTTGCATATTGCTTTCCCCCAAAGATGAAAGCAGCACTCCACCATTTTTATACTGTTTTCATTATAACTAGTGTAATACTGGACGTGAACTTTTTCAGAAAAATGGTGGACTGTTGTTGATGATTACAGTTGAAGTCATGTGTTGGCATGAAGGAGTCTGTTTTGTTCTTTCTTTCTTTCTTTCTTTCTTTCTTTCTTTCTTTCTTTCTTTCTTTCTTTCTTTATTTAACAACAAAATTTATTAGATTATTTTATTATTAACTAACACAGCAATGGCCATTATTATTATCATCATTATCATCATTATTATTAGTAATAGTAATAACAACAACAGTACTAATATTGTTTTTTATTATTATTATTATTATTATTATTATTATTATTATTATTATTATTATTATTATTATTACAAGGTTCTATGCAAAGGATTTTTCTACTGGCTCGATCGCACCAGTGGTTCAGATTTTTACTTGCTGCGCTCAAAGTTTCGCTGGCCCCACCAAAAAAAGAAGTCAATAGCTATCTCTCAGCCACATATTTTGAATTATGTTAAGGCCAAACATATATATAATGTATACACTTTATTCAGCATAATTTTTTAAAAACATACTTTAAATAATAGACAATGTTAAAAATTACAATTGTGACGTGAGTAAATTTCCCAAAGCTCCTAATAATAACAATAATAATAATAATAATAATAATAATAATAATAATAATAATATTGATTATGATATAATAATAATAATAATAATAATAATAATAATAATAAAATAAAAGTGTCATTTTTATTAGCATTATTACTAGCATTATCATTGTTATCATTATTTTGATTATTAATAATAATGATAATAATAAAAAAAATAAAATAAATAATAATAATAATAATAAAAACAACAACAACAACTACTACTACAATATTTTTATTATTATGTAATTATATTATTAAAATATTATTATTTTGTAATATAATTATTTATTATAATAGTATAATAATAATCATATTATTATTATTATTATTATTATTATTATTATTATTATTATTATTATTATATTTAACTAATACCAAAAAAACATAAATAATGTTTCTTACTTCAATAGAATGAATGTGAACTGAAATAAATATAAATATAGAAATATAAATTTTATACAAATAAAAATTATTATGAAATTAATTTTATTTGAGATATTTCACACAGTCAATATACTTTTTATAGTCTGCCTTAAAGCTAAAACAACATCATAAATAAAAATCTAATAAAAATATAAGTCAAGAAATATATCACCAAAAAATTTTAATTGTCTCATATTTAAATATATTTTAAAAATATATTTAAATGAGTAGTTTAGCTCTTTTTGCCAACACATCAGTTCATTCAGCGCTTGCTGCATTTTGTCATATTCCTTGTTTGCCTTTACACTTTCTAGTTCACCAACTAGAAATGCTGCTATTTAGGAAATGGCTTCTAGAGTCCAGCCATCTCCTGATTACATCCCCTCGCTAGGCTTCCAGAAAAGCTTCATATTGGGCCACTGGAGCTGAGAGCGAAACACAGGCCTAAAGCAAGTGCATGAGGCTCTCTCTGGAATCCTGTGTCTGAGAGCAGGGCCTTCCAACCCACAGAGGAAATGCTGCATCCGTAGTGTGGAGTACAATATGCCGCTGGAGCATATGGAAAAGAATGCCCTGCTGCATGAGCGTTTCCTGTGCGTGCGTTTGCGTTTGTGTGTCTCAAATTTTAAGGTGGTCCTGTGTGTGTTTAACGCAGCTCTAAAATAGAGAAGGAGAAAAAAGAGCACGCCCGGCAGCACGGGATGATCCGGACGGAGATCAGCGGAGCAGAGATAGCAGAAGAGATGGAAAAAGAGCGGCGTTTCTTCCAGCTTCAGATGTGTGAGGTCAGAGGAGGCACAGTTCATTGGAGAGTTCTGTTTGGGGACCACTTCCTGTGCAGTGTGTGTGTGATTCAAGCATCTCCATTGTTTTGTTACAGTACCTCCTCAAAGTCAATGAAATCAAGATCAAAAAAGGTGTCGACCTGCTCCAGAATCTCATCAAATACTTCCACGCACAGTGCAAGTAAGTCTGGTTATGTGCCTAAATAATGGCCATCATTGTTTTAAATAATTTTTATTATTAGAAATTTTTGCATTTAGCAGACATTCACTTCTAAATACGATTTTTAAAAATTAAATACAAACTTAAAACTTACATTTTAACAATTAGACATTCAAAAAAGTAAGAAAAAAACAACCAACAGTCATAAAAATAATAATTAAACGAATAAAAGTTAAACATGCATTCCCCCAACCTACCACCCACCCACCAGTGCTATCCAATGGTAAAAGTAGGTACTAAAGGCAAAGTGAACATTTTAATCACAAATTTGTAGAAAGGAAACAAAAGGACACCAGTTTTTTTTTCAAATAACAAAATCTTGTCTATTAGATTATATCTGATTTTTTTTTTCCAGATGTAATGTATCCGTTATGTCTGTCAGCCATAGTTTAAGAGTTGGAACTTCTTTTTTTTACACAACAAAAGGATACGATCAACCCATTGTAAACAAACTTTTGTTGTACCCGCAGTGTACTCTGGAAACTCCAAATATAATTATTAATTATCTGGTTTAATCTGAATGTCTAATGTATCTGAAAAAAACTTATGAAAAAAACTTATAAAAACAAATAATATTTTGTCCCTGAAACTCTGTAATGTGGGACACATAACATACAGTAGGAATGAAACAGGATAATGGATAAACAAATTTTTGCCCATAAGAAGAGAATGTCTAATTTTAATTTTTATTATTATTATTTCCCAAATATTCTGATTATACTGAAGACAGTATTTTAAAAGGCAGCAAAGGTGATGGTCAATGAGCTCTATGCAGGGCTAAAGTTTTAAAACCAACGATAAACTTCCGGTGAAAGCTTAACATGACTATTGTCAATTACATAAGGTTGTTTTACAGAATCGATGTTGTAATGTAATTATAATACATTCAGTTAAATACACTTAAGCATTCATTTAGTTGTTCAAGCGTAAAAGGAAATGAAAGACCATTGTAACCACTAGCGCCAACAGTAGCAACAGGCTAGGGCAGAAATCCCATTGAAAATACTTGAGTAAAATGAACTGCCATATTTTAAAGACATGATGAGGGGAAACTGAGTTTAATGCAGTGCTTGTCTGATATGAGATCCACTTCATATCGTATATCTAACAGGCAGTGAAGATCGCTGATTTTTGAAGAAATCAGATCTTATATGTGACAATTTTGTAAAGGAAAGACAGTTCACTGGAAGCCCTTGGGCTGTCTGGCTGAAAATTAAAAGTCTGTGTGCATACAGCCCTTCTACAAAAAAAAAAAAAAAAAGAAAAGAAAAGGAAAAAACTGACAAGTTAGTAAATGGCACTTGCAAATGTATGCTTATTTGTAATTTGTTAAATATAAGGTTAGCAGATATCGATGCATTTTACGCATCGATGAATTTGCTCTTCAGTGTTTGAATTCTCAGTAATGATTAAATCACACTGAACTGAGCTAAACTGAACTGAACTGAAACACTAAAAAACTGAACTACACTTCTAGTTACTATGACCATTTATGTGAAGCTGCTTTGACACAATCTACATTGTAAAAGCGCTATACAAATAAAGCTGAATTGAATTGAAAAAATATGGATATTTTGGCCGATTCTAACTTGACATTATAAAATAACATTGCATATTCCTCACCATATAAATGAAGTAATTAATCCTTGTTAAAGCTATAAAAGTTGTTGTGTAAAGTGGTTCTCTTTATCTTTTTTGTAAGCTGGTAAATTAGAATTTGGTCACTCTCAGGCAAAATGCATGGATCCAATATAATGACACACTTTCCAATTGTACAGAGCATTTGTGAGTTCTTAAATTTCAAAAACTAAATTGTAGGCCTTAAAAAATTCTTAAAATCACTAAAATATTGTATTGTAGGTCTTAAACCATTTTTAAACAGGTATTTATTTATTAACTCTATTTTCTATTTATTAACTCTAATATGGCTTGATTATCTTCCTTACTGTAACATTTGTTTTCAATGTTTTTTAAATGTTTTAGCTGGGCCGTTAGAAAAAAATCTTTAGCGTTTAAACTTGTGGAAGTCTGAAATAGTACTGAATAGTACTGAAATAGCTTACTCAAAGGTACTTGATTAGGCATCATTTTGAACATGTTTATCACTTCTTGAATTTTGTGCTTGAATTGTGTAACATTGCCTAAGTGTTCATATTGCCTTAAAACATGTGCAAATGATAAAGTATGAAATGATGCAGCTGTCCCCCATGAAAATACTGATGAATACACTGATCAGTCAGGAAGTCCTTATTAAGTCCTAGAGAGTGATTTGTATTGTATTTAATCCCCCTGGAGCTGTTCACACCACTTATTAAGATGCGTTTTAATCAAACACTAGTAAACTGGTATATTTACACCTGAAATATACTTAAACTTACCAATAAATAATAATG
>NC_141037.1:37790000-37860000 GCF_052040795.2 Danio rerio
TCTCAAAAACCCTTTTGTATGAGTAACTACTTTCTTCAGGATTCAAATCACAAGCTGACAGTTAAACAGCTGTTAAAACAGTTAAGAACATATTTTAAACTTTAGATCTGTAGTGTCTGCTTTTTGCTGGCTCTATGTGTGCGGAGTAATACACAAAGGGTAAAGGGGCTGTAGGAGTGCTGATATTGCATAATATCACACGGCTTATAGCCAATCAGATTTCAGAACCAGACTGAACCGTTGTATATATATATATATATATATATATATATATATATATATATATATATATATATATATATAAAGGCTTAACTAGGTTAAATAGGTTAATTATGCAGGTTATGGTAATTAGTCAACTCATTGTATAATGATGGTTTGTACAGTAGACAATCAAAAAAAAGCTAACTTAAAGGGACTAATAATTTTGGCCTTTTTTTTTTTTAATTAAGAACTGCTTTTATTCCAGCTGAAATAAAACAAATAAGACTTTCTCTAGAAGAAGAAAAGAAAAAAAAACATTTTATAGGAAATACTGTGGAAATACCTTGCTCTGTTCATCATTTGAGAAATATTTGAAAAAAAAAAACTTTCTTAATTTTGACATTATTTCTTTAAAAAAACAAGTATTTTGCTTGTCTAGAAGATGTGTCTTAATTTAAGAATTTTTAGACAGTTGAACTAAAAACAGCACAACTAATCTATTAAAGAAAAGCAGTGTGTCACAGAAGAACCATTCTGGGGTGCACAAAGAAGCTGTCGATAAGGAGTTCTTAGCAAAATCTTTTTTTCTGTGTGAAGAGCATTTTAATACTCTATAACCATGTTCCGCTATAAAGGATCATGTGTGAAATAAAAATGTTTTATCAACGTTAGGCTAATGAAATCATCAATCCCCATAGGTAACATTTACTTTTAAAGGAACAGTTTGCTAAGAACCTAGTGCCTAAGACCAACGTTTACCGAGATAAAGATAAGTCTCTATGCAGTTTTACTCTACTTTTACTGAACTATTGTTGTATTTACCTACTTCTAACTTTTATATTTTAGTTACAAAGTATTCATTGATTACAGATACAGAAAAGTTATGGTTTATTTTTTAAATGGTTTCATTTTAATTTTAGTTAAAAAATAATAAACCTGCCACTATCATTCATTCATTCATACACTCACTTAAAAGTAAATAGATAAGTAAGTGAATATTTCCTTACATTTATTTAGTTCTTTTCTGGACACTCAAAGTGCTTTACACATTGGGGGGGAGGGGGGGGGGGTGGTGTCTTCATTCAACACCAGTGTGCAGCATCCACCTGGAAGATGTGACTGCAGCCATATTGCACCAGACCGCACACACATCAGCTAATTGGTAGAGAGGAGATAGGGTGATGAAGAAAATTATGATATGGGGATGATTAGGATGGACAGATTGCAAATTTGGTCAGGATACCGGGGTTAAACCCCTGGTTACACCCCAACTCTTTTGCATCCTGGAATTTTTAACAACAACAGAGAGTCAGGACCTTGGTTTAATGCCTCATCCGAAAGACGGCACTCACTGAGCCATGTACTGACTGGGCGCAGCCCTGCTTAGCTTAAGTGGGCGACCTTGTAAAGCAGGTTGCACACCAGAAGCGGCGATCGGCGCCACGACACGGCGCGCACATGACAGTTTAAAGTATTACACACCAGACGCGAACATTCGAATGATATTTAACATGAAACTAATCAGATGGCGCTTTGTGGTGCGGCTGAAAAATGAACTGCGTCCTGAGCTGTGGACGGGCGCCGCTGACAGCCGCCGACTTGCGGCGCCGCCGACAGCCGCCGACTTGTGGCGCCGGTGTGTATATCCCGATAGAAACCTATGTTTAGAATTCTAAAATGCATGGCGCTGCGTGGCATTGTGCGGCACGCCGCTGAGCGGCGCTTCTGGTGTGCTACCTACTTAGGAGTTGCAGAGAGCTAGTTGCCGGTGGTTTTATTATGCTGGCAAAACTCTTTTTGTTTGTAAATATATAAAATTGTACTGTCCTGTTTAGGTAATTCTAAATGTTTTGTAATTAGCCTCAAAAAAAAAAAAAAAAAAAAAAAAAAAAAAACTTTGATGTACTTTCAAATAATAATAATAATAATAACAATAAATAAATAAACTTGTTGAAATGTTTTGCTTAGCTTTGGGAGTTCTTTTTAAACATCTTTAGGCAATCCTCTACATTTTGTACAAAGTAGTTTCTCAACAACAACAACAAAACCATTATTTTTTTAAATAAAAGTTTAATGTGTTAAAAAGCCAAAAGCCTATAGTAAGCCTATGTTTAGAAACTACAAACAGCCTACATCTAGACAAAATTGCCTACATTATTTAAAAAAGTTACAGATCATCAATACAAGCAAAAATGTAAAATATAGGTAAAAATCATGTTAAAAAAAAAAAAAATTCCCATTGGTAAGGTGGGATGCTTTAAATCAAAGTTAGACCCAGACTCTTCATACAGTATCTCTTGCTTTATTTAGGAACATAGAAAAGCTTTGACTCACTTTTTACTTAACACTAAGTAAGTTACTTTAATATATTATTTGTCTCCTGAGCTGAGGGTTTTTTCATATACTCTTGCATCGAGTCGCTTAAAAGAGCCTTTAGTAGGGATCCTTCAAGTGTGGAATGATTTGTTCGTGTGAATAATGGATTGAAGCTTCTTACACTGCAGCTGATGACTGACTTGCATTACAAAGCTCACCTTCGCATGAACCCAGTCATATTTGGACACTGGGGCTTTTCTCATGTTTCCTCAAAGCAGACTGAGTTACAGACTCTGGCTACTGTGAAGCTCTTCTTCTCCTGTAAGTGGAGCTGCCGAGAGCCTGATGACGTAATGCTGAGCGATCAGTAAAAGCTCTGATGATTTCAGACTCTGAGAGTCATAGACAGCACCATCATCATCATCCTCATCCTGATCACATCATGCTTGCTTTCTGATTATGAATAAATCTGATAAATCTCTGGGTCATTTTTGACTCTAAATTTGACAAGCAAATAAACTCTGCGATTAGAGCCAGCTTCTTCCAACTAAAGCAACTAACTTTCGTTTAAAGACTTGGAGACTGTTATTCACGCTTTCATCTCTTCTAGGCTTGAATATTGTAATGCATTGTACACTGGCATCAGTCAGTCATCACTCTCAAGCTTACAGATAGTCCAAAACGCAGCAGCCTGTTTTTTGACAGAGACAAAAAACAGAACATATTACCCCCATCCAGGCCTCTCTTCACTGGCTCCCTGTGAAACAGGATTGTATAGTTTTAATGTATGTTTTTAAAGCTCTTAATGGACTCGTCCTGGCCCATATACCGTATCTGAACTCTTAAGTACGTATTCTCCCCAAAGATCCCTCAGGTCTTCTGCTCAGCTCCTGCTAATTGTTCTTAAATCCCGCTTGAAAACATAAGGAGACAGATCTTTTCCAGTCTATGCCCCAAGTCTTTGGAACACATTACCTTTTATTCAAAACCTACACTCAAAAAAATGAACTTTCCCTATTGTTAGTTTTACTAAACCCATCCTTGTTCACATTACATAAAACATAATAGTAATTAAATTAACATAAGTTTACCATGTTATTTCTACAAAAATGCAGTACTGTAGGCTTTACTTAATAAGGGTTTGACAGGCCAACTTAACATTGTTGAGTAAAACGCAAAAACCTCTTAAGATTGGATATTTGCTGATACCGTAGCTACCTACCTGGAGGCGGAGCAACGGAACAGTCAGAGAGAGGAACATGTGAAGCACATGAGGAGGAGAAGATGGTGGCTTTGTCAGGTATGACTATTTCATTAATCTTTAGTGTTAAATATCACCAGGAAAAGTGATGTGAGTGTTCACAGAATTATGTTAATTTATTATATCAGTGTATTATAGAGTCTTTTGAATTTTAGCATTTTTAGCCTGTTATACTGACTCGTGTTTCTCAAGGAAAGCATGTGGCAGTGCAAAGACTGCAAAATAACCATCACAACTAGATCACAGTTGTTGAAACACTATAGATTAGTGCATAGACATTGTGGTCGCGGTATTCGTTTTTCATGCACTTATTCTGACTGTCGCTGTAGGTTTAAAATGTGGAGTGCACTACACAGCCATCTTAATTGTAGCCATGCAAAGGAGAACACGGGGTTACCTGCAAGTGTAACCACATTCAATTGCCATGCGTGTTCTTGCAGCCATATAGACTCAGAATGGGAGTATTTTAGTCATATCTATAAGAACCTGAAAACAATGAGACAGTACTTTGTATGAAAGCTATTCTTACTATAATCCTGTGTCTTAAATTTACAGATTGCTACTGAATCAGTCGAATCACTACTGTCCCACTAATTCAAACATTTTTCAAAACTGGATGGTTACACCAGCAAGCTGGACAGCATTTACCGTACAAAAGAAGAAATTGCAAAACGGAAAATTTGAAAACTCATGGCTACCATCGACAAGGTTTGTTATCTGTATTTATGATGCTTGTAAATAATTTCCACTTTAGTATGGTGTTTTTTTTCATTGTATATACCTAATGTCTCTTTTACAGAATGATGCCATCTCAACTTGGAGAGCTTGCATTCTCAGAGCACTTTCTGTGTATCTTAATGAAGACTATTAAAACCTCATGAAGGAGTATACAGTAAGTATAGTTCTCAGTCAGTTAATATTTAAAATGCCATCACATAAATTCACATAATATAGTCAAGGAATATCAATACACAAAGTATATTTACCTTGGGGTTGTCAAATGAACAGACTTCAGCACCAGTCTGCACTGAAATAAAAGATTGTTATGATGCTAGCATATTTCTGGGGAAATTTTGAGCACAATCGAGCAGATTCTCAAGCAGATTTGTCTAGGCAGATTAAGGTGGCAATTATCAGTGTTGCCAATCACAGTCACATCTGTTGAGCACAATAACACTGGCCAATTGAATTTCTTTGGAAGAATGATGGTTTCTTCACATTTTTTAAAATTCAGTACAGAAGCCTGTACTTTTGACCACCCTAACAAACACAGTAAAGTAGTTTTGTAAGTCACTGCAGGTGTGTGATGTGAAAGATTAAGGAATGGACAGTTGATACAAAATTCTTTAAATTTACAATCTGTATTTTTGATGTAATTAAACTGACTAAACAGTGATACTGCTTTTGTGTTTTGTAGGCGACAGACTTTGAGAGAGACATGGCCAATACTGTCATTTAAATCTACATCGTTAAGCCTGAAGGTGTAGAAGTCTGTGACCCACCATCAGTTGCTGGACTGATTTTTGAGGGAGTAAAAGTGCTTCAGAACCTTGGCGATGTCACCAAGGCTTGTTCTCTTTCTTTGAGAGTCAAATACAGCGTGAATCTCAGTTATCCTTCAGACCTGAAATACACTTTTGAGTTTTTCAGAAAGTGTTGCTGGGACTTGCACATAAACTGTCACACAAAATACAAGTTCTCAAAAACAAACTTGTTGGCTGAATCAGTACATCATTCTGGACGAATGAAAGAAATAGAGGAAGAAGCTTTTTTGAGACACTTAAATTGTTTCTAGTTTTAAAATTAAGGGCCAATTTTAAAGTTATCTTTGTCGATGGCACCAAAGTTTTAAATAGAGTTCTACAACTTTAAATGGTTATAATTGTTTGATTATTTACAAAGATTCAGATTTTCAGTTTTATTCTTTTCTTTGCTTTTTTTAAATTCTTATGCTGCTTGTCTTAAACTTTCCTTTTCTTTTTCAAAGTAAAATTTATTACTTGCAGTTGCACATATTGAAAGAACATTTTGGTCAATAGTAAAACTTCTTTTATAAATTTTTTTATGTTTATTTTTTTTTAAACAAGCTGTTGTTTTGTGGTGGTTTTCATAAATAAAGGTCAGTTGTATACTTTAACAATATATTAAACCTTTTGAAATATCAGCAATTGAGCATTGTAGCATTTTGTGACACTGGAAAAAAATGTCAAATTACTTTTGTAAATTTGCTCTTATACATTTTTCTTCCAATATTTGAAGTAGCACATTGTAAGAATGTTCACTATTGACCAAATGTTGCTTTTGCATTTTTTTTCTTTCTTTTTGTACTTTTATTTGAACTGTTTGAGAATGTTTACAAAAATAGAGGCCAGTTTTAATGTTATTCTCACTGTTGATTGTAACGATCAGAAATGAATTTTAGCAGTATTTTAACATTCCATGTACAACATTTTTCAAAGTAAGATTATTTCAGATTCTTAAAGCCAGTTGCACTTTAAAAGACCCTGTAAATGTTAACTGAAAGCATCTGATGTTTTAGTGTGTTTGTTTCAAAGGAAATTGAAATTGTTTTATGGGTTTTTAGCAGTTGTATGTTGCAAAACATTGCAAAGAAAATAAATTAATTTTGTTTCTAAAAATATGTTTGATTATTTAAGTTTTACACTTGTAGAGTACATACATTAGAAGTGAAATATATATATATATATATATATATATATATATATATATATATATATATATATATATATATATATATATATATATATATATATATATATATATATATATATATAAAGTGTTCACTTTACATACTAAAAGTTCATAATTCTAACATAACATTACTAAGTAAAATATACATAAAACTAAAATGCAATGATGACACATCTAAATGGGTTGAATGTACTAAGAAATATTTTGTAAACTTTACCTGGATTTCTTTAGTTCATTTAACTATATTGTTACTTGTAGAAACTACTCAACAAGGTTACGTGGAACCACTTGACACTCTTTTTTTATGTAAGTCCAACAAATCATTTTTTTGAGTGTACCTCTTCTCTCTGACAGATAAAAAGTATTTGTTTTTTCTTTCTTTTTTTAGGACTCATTTATTATACAGACTTTTTACATTTATTTTCAGTTTAAAATTTCTTATTGTAGCATATATTGTCCTGTCTTTCAAATTGTTTATTGTTTTCATGTTTGTAAAGCACTTTGGTCAACATTCATGTTGTTTTAAGGTGCTATATAAATATTGTTGACCTTGACCTTGATAATGCATCAGATGCGAAATCAAATGCAAATGTGATGTAGTGATGTTAAATCAAAAGCAACAAAATCTAAACAGCGGCAAAGCAAAAAAAAAAAAAAAATGACTACAACATACAATCAGAATGAATAGTTTAATCTGACTTCTTTTTCTTTTATTCTTAAAAGTATGATTAAATAAAACACAATCGCCTCACAGCTAGAAGATTGCTGGTTCGAGCCCCGGCTGGGTCAGTTGGCATTTTTGTGTGGAGTTTGTATGTTCTCCTCATGTTGTCATGGGTTTCCTCCGGGTGCTCCGGGTTCCCCCACAAGTCCCAAATCATGTATAGGTAAATTGGGTAAGCTAAATTGTCCATAGTGTATGTGTGTGAATAAGTGTGTATGGATATTTCCTAGTGATGGGTTGCATCTGTTGGCGGTTCATTCTGCTGTGGAGACCCCAGATTAATAAAGAGACTACACTGAAAAGAAAATGAATAAATTAATGAATAATAATAATAATAATTCATTTTAGCTTTACCAAATTACATTTTATTTATTCTGAAAGCTATCTGCAGGACAAACATTGAAATGAAAATGAATTGAATTTAATTGAATTTAAATGAGGGCAGCACGCAGTGGGTAGCACAGTGCTTATACATCTAAGGTACGATGCTGTCAATGGGGTTGTACTTTTTTAAAGAGGTACACTTTTGTACCCTTCAGTTTCTGATATGTATTATGAGGTAAAGATATAAACAAATAAAGTTTATTAATAGGTATCTCAGGGGTGGCAGTGGTGCAGTGGTGCTGTGTCACTTCACAGAAAGAAGATTGCTGGTTCGAGTCCTGGCTGGGTCAGGGTTTCTGTGTGGAGTATGCATGTTCTCCCCGTGTTTGCATGGGTTCCCTCTAGGTGTTCCAGTTTCCCCCACAAGTCCAAAGACATGCACTATAGGTAAATTGGGTAAACCAAATTGCCCGTAGTGTATGTGTGTGAATGAGGGTGTATGGGTGTTTCCCAGTGATGGGTTGCGGCTGGAAGGGCATCCGCTGCGTAAAAACATAAGCTGGATAAGTTGGCGTTTTATTGCACAGTGACGACCCCAGATTATAAAAAGTCGAAAAGAAAATGAATGAATTAATAAATGAATGAATTAACTGAATTGATTTTTTAAAATGTAATAGAAAATGGCATCATAAGGAGGACCCCTGCAGATCATGTACATGACCATGGGTCAGGGTTGATAAATGTCGAATTATTGCATATATTCCCTTTTTCACATAAAGTGTATAGGTAAAGTTTAAGTAATTAAAACATAATGAAAATATATTTTTGGCTTTATTGTGAAAATTATATTTCTCATTGAGCCCAAAATGTTTAAAGCACTATTTAAAAGTTCAGGTTACTGACAGCAAAATAAAAGAATGAAAAATAAAATAAAATAAAATAAAATAATGAAACATAAAATAATGTAAATAAATAATAAATAAAATTAAATTAAATTAAATTAAAAAAAATAATGACAATATTATGGGTCTTACTCGATGTACAACGTTAATACTTCAACCACTTGAAATATCATCAAAAGCAAGTTGTGGCAAGAAACTAGTTGTGGTTAAATGATAAACTAAAACTGCACTGTGTCATTAACAAAACTATAAACAATCATGGCAAAACACAAGAAAGATTCATTTAACAACATAAGATATAACCTAAAAACCTACCGTACATAAATGAAAAAAAAAACAGTAAAATGACAACAACAACAACTATTCTTATTATTATTAAGATTCTATAATAATAATAGTAATAGTAATAATAATAATAATAATAATAATAACAACAATAATAATTTGATTCTTAGCCATTAAAAAAGTTCATAAGAGCACTAGATTTATGGAAATTAGTTTCATCCAGAGGACAGGAATAACAGGGCGAGTGATCTAAAGCAAATGCCTCATCAGAGGAAGGTGACGTGAACATCAGCTGCGGAACCACATGTGTTGTGGTAAAGCGACTCACATGTGGCTCATTTCTCACATCATCTATGTACACTGGCATCACTCTGTCAGAGAGGAAAGTGGTCATAACCTCAAATGAACTTCTGCGTTCATCTGCACCTGTTTTTTAAGGGTTTGCTGGCACCCAATGAAAGGTGGACCTTACTTCATATCCTCTCACAGGGCAGCAGCTGGCCAGTAAACTTATGCCCTTTTCACTCAGTTGTCAAATGAAATTTCGGAAACATGTTTTCTAATGACGTTTCCAGCAGGATGAGTTTAATGTAGCATTGTCATGATACTGGAATTTCTAACTTTGATATGACCTTAAATATTTTGACACTTAATAGCATTTTTAATACCAATGGAAAATATTGCTATGACATTCATTTAAATTACAAGTACGATCTTACGGGCTACACTACTCACGCTGTTAAAGCCGCTTTCAAATTTTACACCTTTAAATCGCATTTCTTTTTTTAATCTACTCAGTGAGATGTTCAGACCCAACTGTGTTAACCGCATCAGCTAAACTCTCCCACTCTATTTTTTTTCTTTTGTTGCTAAATTCCGGAAAACAAAATTGCAAATAACACAGTTTTTCTCCGGTCTATCTCCGAAAGCAGCATCTCCAATTCACATACTGTTCAAAGTTTCTCTTTTTGCTTGCTTTTGCCATTGCTTTGTCGTTGGGTTTTGCCAAAGTAGAGTCATTAGCATTTCCATACGGAAGAGGAGGCAGGGAGGGGTTTCGCGCTTGTGCATGTTGCGCTCAGTTTCACGTTGATTTGGATGTATAAAGAGAATATGTGTGTGATTCGGCGTACGCATCGTTTCATACATCTAAATTTTTTACTGTGTACGCACATTTACAGCTTTGTGCATACGCAATGCTTTAGTATGATTTCTACACAAGTCTTCATACATGAAGCCTCAGATGTTTCACAATGCACTCAGCCTGCTGGTTTGTCCATTCACACACATTTTTATTATCACATGATCTTTTAAAACAAAATCTCATGACTTTATTTTTAATTTGCATATACTGGGATTCATTCAGTGAAAGTGCTTCCATTATAGTTTATGCTCATCTTTTCTTATCGAACAAAAAGTTAATTTGCGAATTTGATTTTTTATGTGCATGTTCAAAACTTATGCGCATCATGGCGTTTCCATCAACCATTTTTTCATGCACATCTCCAAAGTGTGCATATGACAGTAACAGAAGAGGGCTCGAAATACCTAGAGAAGCCTATGTTATTCAGTAGCTGTTATCCTGGAATAACATGAATAACCTTGGAATGTTGAGACTGACCAATCAGAATTAAGTATTCTATACAGCTGTATAATAAATAGACTATTACACATGATATGTGACAATTCACACTCACTGCCTATGCATATTTTGCCAGCATCCGTATTTGCAGTGTTCTGCTTGCGTAACTGTCATTTACACAGTGTTGGGCAAGCTACTTGAAAAAGATAGTGAGCTTAGCTATTAGCTACTCTACTTAAAATGTAGCTTAACTACATTAAAAGCTACCCCCTGGCAAATGTAGCAAGCTAAGCTAAAAGTTAAAATACTGTAGTCATTTATAGGAAAGGATATGGAATATGTATTGGAATGCATGGAATATGCTTCAGAAATAACTCCTCTCCCTTATTTATCTTTCCACAACTTTGTGTCGAACACCGTAAAACAGGGAGAAGAAGAAATCGTCATTCTCGCCATCATATGGATTCACTATCATCGGGTAGACACCGGTCTTACAGCTCCGTAAATGTCAGTGCCATCACTTATTGATCCGCGATTGGTAAATGTAGCTTGTGTGGATGCTACTGCATTACTTGACAGATAAAACAGCTTCGCTAGTAAAAAGCTATTTGATTTAGAAAGTGGCATATGCTACCGTCACGCTACTGAGAAATGTAGTTAAGCTAGTAAAAGTAGTGACGCTACTGCCCAACACTGCATATAAACATGGGTTTGTAATTTTGTTACAAAGTGACAGGCCTTGCAAGTTTGAGCAAATGTAAATAACCTCTATTTTCAACCTCTTTTTTAAAAGTCAGCATTTTGGCCGATCTATTGGAAACAACAGCATTTTTGCACTACAACCGTGTCTTCAGCGATTTCAAAACTCTCCAAAGTAGTTTCAGGTGTATCCATTACAAATTTCTGTATTTGAAATCAAAAACAAATTGTAAAGTGCACCTTTGGCTTGAAAAACTGTCAGCCATAACACCATAACAAAGCACTTCAACCATCCTGGATTGCTTTTCCCAAAACCATTTTTTGCCAAGTTGGATTAACTTGGCAATTTTTGATGTTACCAACAAAGTTCAGCAGTTTTAAGTTTCCAAAATCCATCATTCAAGTTAACTTTCGCATGAGCGTCACCAACTTGTGTGGTTAAAAATATAAAGTATTAAGCAAAGTATCATCCTGATATGACTTAAAATGGTCATGAACATGATCAAAATCAGTCGAATTGAATGTTATCACTCAAAATAGATCTGGATCTTAAGTCTTCTCTTTTAGTATAGCTGATTAACCATGTGGATAGATGATAACAGCTTTTTGAGCCTAGTAGTGGGCTGATATCTATCAGCTGAAAAACACTGAAAACGCCCATTCAATCGAGTGATTAAAAATGGGTGATCAAAATAAACTGTCATGCAATAAAATTTAAATCTTAAAATTGCACACACATTTCTTTCTGCACATTTTAGTTTGTAAGGAAAAGTTGACAAATGCACATTTGTGACACTGGACCATAAGGGTCAATTTTTCTGGAAATTGAGATTTATGCATTCAATGCACTTTCCATAGATGCACACACTCAAATATATATAAACTACTTATTTAAAATGAGCTGAAACAACACAATTCTTAAGATTTCATTGGGACGACTTACTTTTCTTTTTTAAGTTTAGTTCACATAAATTTGTGAAGTGTTAATGTAACTTAATTGATTTGTTTTGTGAAAACATGAATGAATTGTGTGGAACTCTGCATTTTTTACAGTGTACTTTGTTAGTACAGGACAATATTTGTCTAAAATGCAACTATTTGAATAACTAGAATCTGCATTTAAATTGCATTTAAAATCTCTTAAATTAATATTCATTCATTCATTCATTCATTCATTCATTCATTCATTCATTCATTCATTTATTCATTCATTTTCTTTTGGCTTGATTCCTTATTTATTTGGGGTCCTCACAACGGAATAAACCAACAGAAATGCCAACCAGCGACTCAAATCTCCTTGCTGTGAGGTGACAGAACTAACAACTGAGTTACCGTGCCACCCCAACTTAATATTGAAACCCAAATTGTGAATGTTCATTGTCACAATATAATGATATATTGAATTAGCATATGTATAGCATCAATAGGTGTTGCAATATGAAGACAAGTTTTGTGAATATCAAACTGCATTTGAAGTTCTCTCTGTGCCCTGTTTTTTTTTCTGGACACATGGAGGGTGTTTGTCAGGAAGACAAGCTTTGATTCATGCTAACACTTGTTGTGATGTCATGAGCACTTGAACAGCACCTGTCTCCCCTGAACAAAGTCAGTGGCGGTTCAGTCTTGCTGCCTTATGGGCAAGATTTCATCAGCTGCATGTTAGGTCACATAGGAGCCATTTCCAAAAACAGCTTTGGCAGGAGGAGACACACTTGCAGCATTCCCTTTTCATAAAAGTGAATTAGCGAAGTTTAAAGAGGGTCAAATTCATATTCTTGTAGAGTTCCCATCATAAAATGACTTTATATCCGGCCACGTAACATCACAAGTTCACAGCGAACACCTTGTAATAATTAAAGAACATTTGGGGTGAATAATAGCACAGTGCAGGGGTTTTAAAGGGGTACTTCAAATGAAAATTTAAATTCTGACATCATTTATTCACCCTCCATCTGTGCCAATTCTGTTTGACTTTCTTTCTTATTTTGGACACTAAAGAACATTGAAAAATGTTGAAAGCTGTTCATCATTGATTTTCATAATATAGATTTGTTCCTATTATTGATGTAAATGACATCCTGTTTCTAACATTCTTCAGAAAATTATATAGTAAAACTCTCTCTGTTTGGAAACTACTTGGGGCTGAGTAAATGCTGAGAAAAAAATAATAATGAAAAAAAAAAAAAAAAATATATATATATATATATATATATATATATATATATATATATATATATATACTAATATATATATATATATATATATATATATATATTAGTAGTGGCCTGTTATAAGCGTTAGCGTGCTGCTCTAACGCGAGAATCTTATCACGCAATAAAAAAAAAAATGTCGCCATTAATCTATTCTCAAAGTTGGGTTGGGAGCTGGGTCTATTCTACCCAAGCTATAATGACTTTCACCTTGATATATTAGCACGGATGTATACCTGACTGGTGAGCTGTCTGACAAAAAAGTGGCCTTCTGAATCAAATCAGCATGATACCCTTCTGGATCTTTCGAAAACACTACTGACTACGTTTACATAGACATCTGTAATCTACTTACTTGCCTTAATAGACAATAATATAATTAAGGTGTTTATGTGGAGTGCTTTCATGGAAGAGTTTGCTGTAATTTTAATTTTAACTGCAGTTATCAGTTTCACATTCACTCATGAACATTTCATTCATGTCCCCATGACAAACTGGGGTATTAGACGCAAATAAGGAGTAAAGACTTGTGAGAGTGTTAAGGAATTTAATAATGCACGCCAATTGGAAAGAAAAAACTTCCGCATTCCGCGATGTATGTGTGTGTATGTGTGTGTGTGTGTGTGTGTGTGTGTGTGTGTGTCTGCAGTCCTTTACTGACAGCCGCATGTGTGAATCTTGTTGAATAATATGGCGAAAAGTCCTACATAGTTTGATTAAACTATTGGTAATAGTTTGATTGCAGTGTTTATTTCAATAATACCACTAATATATGCATACTCCACGTCTTAACTCCATTTCTGTTTAGTTCAGTTATAACTTTAGTGGAATTAAGGTAATCAAAAATCAGAATTCATATGAGCCATTTTATTATAGATTAATCTAGATTAATTTCAAGATTACAGTGAGATTAATGTAGATAAAAAAAAATTATAAATAAATCTATGCCCACCTATATATATATATATATATATATATATATACAACAGTTCTGTCTGGTTCTTGAATCTGATTGGCTAATAGCCGTGATATATTTAAGTAATATCAGCACCCGTACAGTCTCTTTATCCTTTGTATTACTCCGCCCACATACAACCAGCAAAAAGCAGACACTACAGATCTAAAGTTTAAAAGATGCACGCTCAGCTGTTTAACTGTCAGCTTATGATTTGAATCCAAGGCGGAAGAAAGTAGTTCCTCATACAAAAGGGTTTTTGAGACTCTCCATGTTTGATTTTGTTTTTATATACACAATTATGACGTCAAACTGTTGTATAAACCCAATATCACACTCAAAGCAGTGCGATATGGCTGTATATCGGCACTGGCGGGGGCACTCGCAGTGCCGATATACAGCCATATCGCACTGCTACGAGTGTGATATTGCTCATATATATATTGGTTGGCTTACTGCTTTAATCTAAAGTAGCTGCAAAGACTAAGAAACAAAAATAAGAAATGCACATAAAATACATTAATGTCACAGTTTAAGCACTGAATTACTTACAATACTTAAAAAAAGTTCAAATAATTTTACCACTTTCAATGGAACTAGATTTGTGCATTTTCTACATAAAATATCACTATGCTTTCCCATTGCCATTATTGCCAGGCTGTTTCTATATTAGATTAGAAGTCTTTATTGTCTGCACAAGTGAAAATCCATCTGGCCTCACGAAAACACTGAATATCACAATATAAGACACAAAACTGTCTGCCCCGTAGATTACTCACAAATAGGAACATTTTTGAAAGTGGAACTACAAATAAAATGATTTAGATACATAAATAAAACATTGGAAGAGATAATTTCATAAAACATATGTAAAACTTCTTTGGGGACATTTGTCTAATAAAGTAGTTGCAGTAATTAAGCAATAGCTGTATGGTTGCTAAATTGTTTAGGGTGCTTTCACACTTGGTTCAATTACCTGGACCATATCAAAGTTCGATTACAAAGTTCTTTTTTGGCCTTTTTTTACCTGCTTTCTGGAACAGTGCTAGCTACTGGGCAAACTGGTAACAGTGGAAAAGCCATTCACACAGAGGTAATCTGTCAGCCAGTAGCATGACAAGAAACAGAAGCTGTCATATCGCCCTGTACAGTAGCATTCGTTTTAAAGACGAGATACAGCCATACATACAGTAGCTCTGGCTACATAATTTGCAATCTCCAGAAATGTATATAGTTGTACATTTTCACAATGAGCCTGTGTGTTGAATTTAATTTACTTTCATTTTTGATACATTTTCATATTGTGTGTCTGTCCTGTCAATTTAAATGGGAAGGACATTTTTTGTAAAGTTCCTATCACATTTATTTAGCAGTAAATGTTTGTCTTGGAACAAGCTGTTTTTGGAAAGTTTAGGGGTGGAAATTGTCAGCATAATCTGGCAACACACTTTAAAATAACCATTTTATAGTCAGTTTTTGGTCTCCCAGGCAAAAATCTGATACCTTAGAAAAGTAATAGCACATCTCTCTTCAACAAATCACACAATTTGAGCTATCATTCATGTCCTTGCATGTGCCAACATGTAATACATGAGATTTGGGGTTCGTTCAAATCTAAGTTCAAGTCTAAGCATGAGCGATAGGCCTTGCAAGCACCACTAATCAGCATAAATGAGACATTTTATGAAATACGTTTTTTCTATTTCCATCAGTCTTTTGGTTTAAGTTCCTATTGGGTAAAAAAAAACACAGACTAGCAGAGCTGTATATCTCTGCAGAGCTTTTTGGTGATATTAAATCAAGAGTCATTTCAATATAATAGCTGCACTCTGTAATACCCACAGCAGTGGAATAACTCTGATTTAATCTGGCCTCCAATCAATATTATCTGTCGGCAAAGATTGATGATCATAAGGTAGGACTATTAACTGAGGGGAAAGTGTCCAAAACTGGATCCCACTGGCTGTTACGTACTCAAAGTAATAATGTGAAAAGGAATCATTTGTCAGCCAATTTTCAAATAGGTTGAAACAGCGGGACTGCATTTTGGAAATGAATATGTGAATGACTTTTGCATTGATTTCTATTGTGAGGGAAAATGAGAAACAAGCTTGAGGTGTGCGCGACGAGCCCACGGCCTTTCATTGATGTTTCATTTTTAAATGGCAGAAAGTCTCGCTCAAGCTGAAGAAGGCATCTTGTGTATCTTCAGCCCCTCGTGAGTAAAGGTCACGCCGTTGACCCTTTTAAAAGTAACCTGTCAGACTTTTAGTGCAAATCATTTGAAACTGTCCTTCATCGCGTTATTATAGATCTTAATTGACTGCCAATATCCTGTTGCTGAGTCGACACAAAGTCTAATATGCAATAAAAGGCAATATTAATGTAATCAAGGCAATACACCTGAGTGCTTTCTAATATGCTGGTTCTATATTAAAATGTGGGCTGTTAATTACGATAAAAAAATTAATTAATTATGATACAATGATTAAACTGTTGCACGCATACATATATGTACATGTTTCTCAACTGAAGGGGGCAATTAGAATTTCATCACACATCTGGAAGCGGCTCAGAACAGATGCAGAAAAAAAGCATCTTATACAGGTTTTTGTTTACCTCTTTGCAATAATTTACAGTTTTAGAAAGTGTTGTTGTTGTTTTTTGTTTGTTTCATTGTATTTTAACACCTTGTGGCACAGAGGTAAGCAACAAATGCAACATTTGTGGTAGTCTTTTTTTATTAAAATAGTTGTGCCATGAAAATGTTATTTAATAAATAAAAGCAATATAAAGTAGCCATGCAATATACTACTAATATACTATGGCACCCTTTCTTTCTTTCTTTCCTTCAGTTTCAAAAGATTTGACATATTTCCATAACATTGACCAAAATCTTCCAAGTTATTTTTTTTTTAATAATTAATTCTACTAAAATGCCATATTAATTTGACAGCCCTAATTAAGCACTTCCAAAATCTGAGAAAAACAGATATTATTCAGACAATCTGTTCCCACATGGACTGCTGGGAAGGTTAATACAACATTGCTGTTTTTAGACAGTATTTGGGAAAAGCAGGAGTGTTACCATAGGGAGGGGAAAAAAAGAAAAACACACACAAGACTCAAAACTCCCAAAATTAGTTGACTGAAAAATCAGCTATCACCTAGAAAAAATAAAAATAAAAAATTCCTATTTACACTGACGGTCAAAAAACAAAAAAAAAATACATGCATACATAAATACATACATACATACACACACACACACACACACACACACATATATATCTATATATATATATATATATATATATATATATATATATATATATATTTATTTATTTATATATATATATATATATATATATATATATATATATATATATATATATATATATATATATATATATATATATATATATATATATATATATATATATGCAAAGTGCAAAGCAAAGGCTTCATTAGGTTAATTAGGCAAGCTAGGATTATTAGTTTAAACAATGTTTAATCAAAACTGCTTTTATTCTAGCCAAAATGAAACGAATAAGACTTCTTCCAGAAGAAAAAAAATATATTATCAGATACTACTAATAATACTGTGAAAAATTCCTGGCTCTGTTAAACATAATTTGGGAAATATTTTAAAAATAAAGGGCTTTAATTTGATGATCCAGGCGCAAAGTCCAAAGTGCAGGGCACAAAAGCATTAAGGGTGTCTGAATCCACTTTTGCTGTTTTAAGGATGGAAAAAAAATCGGCTTTGCGCCGTATCGCATAGTCTAACAGGGTTGAGCTTATTCTCTTAATAAGTTATAGGTGTTTTTAGAGAATAAACCAATCAGAGTCTTATCTCCCATTCCCTTTAAGAGTCAGTTGGTCGCGCAATAGCACATTTGCTATTTACATGGTGGACTTTGGAAGCGGAAAAAATGAATGCTTCACTAGCAAAAAAAACAGTTAAACAGAGCATCTGCAGTGTAAGAATGGGAGAATAAGCCTACTCATTTTTTACTTTCACTCTTTTTCGTGGATAAGGAAACGTGTCGTTCGCACAGACATCCATTAGCCTACATAATTAATTTTGTTTGTTAAGCGCAAAGATTAGTTCCAAAACTGTTTCTAAATTCAGTTCTAATTTTAAGCAAACGAATAAATGAACAGTAATAACGAAGTTATATCCAAATACTATGCCCCTTATGGTCTAAAACCTGACAGGTGGGCAATTCTAAGCTTCTCTTTAATACAACAAATATAAATATGCATATAATAAATAATACTAGTACTAATAATAAAATTATACAAAAGCAAATTGTCATAAATAACCTGAAAAAGACCCCGAGATGAAGAAGGCATAAAAATAGTGCTTATATATATATTATATATGATTATTTTATACATACATTATATATATATATATATATATATATATATATATATATATATATATATATATATATATATATATATAAAATAATCATTTTGGTAATATTTTGTGTATGATAGTGTGTATGATTGTGCCGGGTGTATGATAGGGTCAAAAACCATAAATAAAAAGCAAAGGAGGCCTAATAATTTTGACTTCAACTGTACAGGGATGGGCAGTATGTGTGATGCATGTATTTTAAATATGTATTCTAACTACAAAATAGTAGTATGTAACGTGTATTTGATAGGATTGATGTAAATGGCTTAATAGTGTGCATCAAAATACTTCAGTGTCTTGTATTTCAGTATTTTTAAAATACTTTGTAAGAAGTCTAAATGATGACATGATATAAATGCACCCTTCAATTTGTCCATAGGACATTATTGCTTTTTCCATCTAAAGAAGAACTAAAAAAACTATTTGGAGAAAGAGTGTACTGTACAAATAATAGTAATTCTGGATGGATTGGTGAATCCAAATGTTTGTTGTTAAAACAAACCGCAAAAAAAGTCCTGCAGTGGCAATACTACTTCATTACTTGGCTGTTTCATGTGCCAGTAGTTGATCAGGAGTTGCAGTGTATAGACCATTTTGAAGGATGTAAACAATACCAATGGTCCCAGAGTATTTCCCGTTTTACATTTTTAATTTCTATACCTTCCGAGAATCCAAAACGGTCCACATATAAATAATGTTAAGATAGCTGTTTTAACATTAAGTTATGATTGAATTGCCTCTTGTTACAGTAATAAAAAGTTTGATAACAAGCAGGAAATATTCATGGGCCAATGAAATTATCACATTGAAATGGTCTATAAGTAATGGAAAGATTTATGCCTAAAGATGTCAAAGTGACACAACATGTTAAACGCAAATATTTAATCATTAAAAACTCCTGACAGGTTATACAGAAGGAACAGGATATATATAAAGAGTTTATTTGAAAAAACAGATTTAATTTTTAGTCGTTTTCAGAAATCATGTTTTTAAATTAAGTATTGAAGAGTTTAAAAAAAAAACAAGATTTATGAATAACCTGAAAAGCAGCCATTGGTAAATTTGACCCTGTGGCGGTTTAAGTGTTAATCACACTGCAGCAAGTGTGTCACATATGTTGACTGCTATATGTGACGTGACCACCCTCACACCCACAGCAGACCAATGCAAAATGACATTTGCTGGCGTGAAGGTATGTGATGGTCCTGGATGACAGGTCTCTGGCCTCTTTGTGAGCTCGCAGACATACTGTGAAAATGATGATCGATGGCATGTTAAAGCGGCTACCAGTGCAGTAAAAACTTGCCCAAAGAGCACCACCTGCTGACAGCTTATGTGATTCATTCTGTATTCCGACATCCTATGGAGAGCGTATATGAGTGCATAAAGAAGGGAGGGGGAGAAAAACAGATAAATATACATCTGTGTGCGCATTTGTCTCAACTTACTCCATGGGGGTCCAGTGTAAACATTTGGGCTTGTGTTTTTACACAGAGGCATGCGTTTTTCTGTAGGCATGTGTTTGTGGAAGCTAAATATGTAGATGTATGAGTTATATATGTATGAGGGGGATGAATCTAAATGTTGTTGATGCACATTTTTTTTTTCTTAATGCTTCTCAACACTTCACAAAACAACCACTGGTTTTAAATGAATTTTTGGTAACATTTTAGAATAAGGTTGCATTAACGTTAGATTTTGTATTCAATACATTAATTTCAGTATTTATTCATCTTTGTTATAAGCATTACCGCAAATAAAGTTGTTCTTTGTTAGTTCATGTTTTCAATAATGCATTATTAGTAAACGTTGAACTATATGATGATATGATCATATAATAAATGTTGTAAAAGTGTTGGTCATACTTAGTTTGTGTTAGTAAATACATTAACTAACATTAACAAATGTATCCCTACCATAAGTAGTGTAAAGAAACTAATTACAAATACTCAAATTACTGTAATTGAGTAGTTTTCTCAGGAATTGTAAATTACGAAGTAGTTTTAAAATTTGTACTTTTACTTTGCATTGAGTACATTTTTAGTGCTGCATCTGTACTTTTACTCCACTACTTTCCTTCAACCTGCAGTCACTACTTTCTTTTTTCTTGTTTATGAGGATTAGAAAAATCAGTCCTGTGCTTCCTGTCCAATCAAATCACATCATAATAAACTACCTAAAGACAAGGGTGATGAGGAGATGTCCAAAATCTTTATTAATGGCCTTAAACACCCAGCAGACACAGGATGTCAACATGGCATCAGACTGACGTTGTACCACAAATTAACGTTGTATTTTTTATTTTTTTTGGAAATGAAAATTGGGTTGATGTCAGAACCCAACGTCCAACCTAAAATTAATCATATATTAACGTATTATGATGTCACAGCCCGATGTTGTGTGGAAGTTACCACTATGATGCCTACATTTACATTTACATTTAGTCATTTAGCAGACGCTTTTATCCAAAGCGACTTACAAATGAGGACAAGGAAGCAATTTACACAACTAAGTGCAACAATGAATAAGTGCTATAGGCAAGTTTCAGGTCTGTAAAGTCTAAGAAGGAAAGTATTAGTGGTATTAGTATTTTTTTTTTTTTTCGTACAGTTAGTGTGATATTCAGAGAGGCAATTGCAGATTAGGAAGTGAAGTGGAGACTAAATAGTTGAGTTTTTAGTCGTTTCTTGAAAGTAGTGAGTGACTCTTCTGTTCTGATGCAGTTAGGGTGTTCATTCCACCAACTGGGCAGATTGAGCGTGAGCGTTCGCGAAAGTGATTTCTTCCCTTTTTGGGAACCACGAGGCGACGTTCATCCACAGAACGCAAGTTTCTAGGGGCACATAGATCTGCAGAAGTGAGAGCAGATAAGAAGGAGCAAGGCCAGAAGTCACTTTGTAGGCAAACATCAGAGCTTTGAATTTGATGCGAGCAGCAACTGGCAGCCAGTGCAAACGGACTAGCAGCGGAGTGACATGTGCTCGTTTAGGTTCATTGAAGACAACTCGTGCTGCTGCATTCTGGAGCAGTTGAAGAGGCTTGATAGAGTTAGCTGGAAGCCCAGCTAGTAGATCTGATGCCTATCAGATGTTGAATTTTGGTTGCCATACCTGACGAGAAATGTCAGTATTTGACATCAATATGAGATTGTCTTGATTTTGGTCACTTTCCAACACAACCTAAAATCAACCAAATATCAACGTCATTTGACGTCGTTATTGGACATCAAAATAATATTGTCTTTAGACTCTGGCCTGATTGAATTTTGGTCACCTGACATCACAACCTCAATCTAACCTAATATTAACGTCTTATGAGATTGTGTGCCTGCTGGGCAATCACTAAATGCACTACAGAACGTTACGTGTATACATTCACAAATTACATGTAAATGCATCAGCTTTTTACAGCTTAATACTCACTACTCTTGAAATGTCTCTACTTGCAATACATTTTTAGGCAAGTAAGGGTACTTTTACTTAAGTATGATTTTCCAGTACTCTTTCCACCACTGCCTATCATAAAGTGTGACCGAAACCGCCTATCATAACCGCCTACTGCCTATCATAAAGTGTGACCGCTGTAATCTTACACATATATTTGAACATAGAGGTCAAACATAGTCATAAAAGTATAATACAGCTTTAAATGCGTTCTTAAATGGTCTTTCATTCATTTATTCATTTACTTAAATGTTTATATATTTCTTTTTTGATTTTTAGAAAATGATAACTGGTTAAAATAAAGACAGGACTACTGCAAAAAACACTGAAGTTAAAACATTGATATTGTGTTGTCAAAAATCTTTATGAATATACTGAAAACATGGAGTCTTTCGCTGTAGTTGTTGTTTTGACCAACAGTTATTTAATGCAAAAAATTTTAATTTGGAATTCAAAAGAAATGTCATCAGTAGTGTACAAAATGAAACAATTATTATGTTTTACTCAAACACATAACTAAGAATTGTATATCCAGAGATTTTTTAGTTTTTTTTTCCAATAACATTTCTGAGCAAAAAGAAATGTACATTAGCAAAGTACAAAATAAATAAAGCTACTGGAATTTTCATTCAAAAGCAACAGTCTAGAAACTATACATGTCTAAATCCTCTATCAGAGCATGAGAGCTGTCCATGTGCTTTCTCCTTGTTAGTGGTTTCCTGATTTCAACCACATTTTTACCACTAAGCCTTACAGATGCTAAAAGAGAGAAGAACGTGAAGGCTTAAGGGCAAGAATCTGCCCATCATATGACTACATCTGGCCACTTATAATAATGAGCTGTTTATGGTCAGACGGAGCGTGCTCAAGAAAGTCTACTCCATCCAATTGGAGCCTCTCATAACTTGGGAGCGCTGACTGAGGAAAAGAAGAGGACATCATGTTCAAGCACTCGGCCCAAGTACAACCAGTTCGAGATTGTAGTTGTTTAAGTCTATGCTCTTGCAATCTGACAGCAAAACAGCAAAAGATGTCTTTTAGGGACCTGTGTGTAACTTTTTTTTTTTTGTCAATTATTACCTGCGTGTAACATTAAATCGGAGCACCAAATGTGGATATAAATTGTAGAATCAGTTGTAACACCAAGCAATAAATAAACAAATAAATAAACAAACCCAGAAATAATAATGGCAATTTGATCAAATCAGCTGAGTGAATAATTCAACGAATCAGTTTCATTCATATCTACGGTATGTTGTTGAGCAAATCAGCAAAAATCAACACAGGCTCAGTATGGATACATTCCCAGAGCTATGACTGATTGCAGTTTACACTTTTTGATGATCTTAAATCTTTCTCGTATGTGCCATTTGTGTGTCCTGCTCTCATGTAAATGCACCAGTGGCCTCAACATGCATTTCAGTTGATCATACTGACCAACTCATCCACTCACCCCCTTCCCTAAACACAACCAATAGCATTGCCATAATTGCTGCATAATTTCACCACGTTTTCAGCCTATTATTTATTTGCTTTGTTCTTTTTTTTTTTTTTTTGCTTTTGTTTTACCTGGTTTCCCTGTCATTGTGGTCCACCTCACTCTGCATCCCAAGTTTACTGGCATACGTGGCGAGCTACTGGGAAATCTGGTTGCACCGCAAATAAATGTCCATATGGAAGAAAGCAATCAGTGGTAGCGCAAAAAGTAAGCTGTCAGTGGTGTCATACAGCCCCATAGCATTTGCTTTTATTGATGAAATGCAGCCAGGGGGTTGTGGTTCAAAATGTACGTTTTTGAAGCGCCACCATTGTCGTGCTGTGTAAACATTCAAAAACTTTAAAGAAGATGACATCATATGTATGCGTAGTACATGTTCAGGGAAGTGTAGATTAAACTCAAATGCAAACTAACATTTGTATGGCAGCAGACTACAGCGGACGTGACTCTCTGTGGCCATTAAAAAATCCCATAGCTCTTCTTATAAAGAGTAGGGTTGTAACCCCGGTGTCCTAGCCCTTACCTATCATGACCTCCCAATCATCACCATCCACTGAATTGGTTGTAACATTGTCTCTCCACTCCACCAATAGCTGGTGTGTGGCGAGCGCACTGGCGTAGTTGTTCTTTGGCTGCTGGCGCATGATCCAAGCACATGCTGCACACTGGTGGTGGTGTGGAAAAGACCCCCCTCATGATTGTGAAGCATTTTTGGTGTATGGCCTTATACAATAAATGCACTAAATAAATACACATTACATTACACTGAGCCACCAGTAGCACATCATTATTTCTCTGCAGGTAACATTTACTACCAAGTAGACAGTGCCATGTGTAAATGCAATTTTTTTTGTTTGTTTTTTGTTGTGTAGACCTGTTTTTTTTTTTTTTTTTTTTTTTTTAATTCAAGGGGAAAACTTTTGTGATGCGTTGTAACATATATAGGGTTATGGTTGTACCATTTGCTGAAATATATATATATATATATATATATATATATATATATATATATATATATATATATATATATATATATATATATATATATATATATATATATAATAGCTTAGACACTAAAAGTGGAACTTTAACCTTGCTAAAAAAGTTAACATTTACGTATCGCATATCCCTAAACCTCAACTTTATAGATGGTCTGAAGTCAGCAGTCACCAAATCAAGCACATTGTAATGTAAAGTGGCTGCTGAAAAGGGAGGTGCAGATCCAAATGCAGGTTTATTGAGAACAATCAGGAAGTAACAATCAGTAGCAAACAGATGTATGCGACAAATCCAGAGTTGTAGTCAAACACATAGGTGATTGGTCAGTACAGGCATGCAGCAGACAACGTAAAACAAACAAAACAAAGCAAGGGTCTAACACAGCAAGACAAGGCTATGAAAACTCGTCATAATGTTCACAATACTGTTTACAAGACTCAGCAACTAGTGTGTGTGTTTCTCTTGCTTTTAAAGTCCATCTAATCAGTCTTTGAGCAGCTCCTAGCTGTGTGAGTGCAATCAGTCGTGACCTGGAACAGGTGTGTGTGTGTGGTGCATGACTGGAACTTGTAGTCCATATACCATATACCATTTTTTAACTAAATGTTACCTACTCTTCAGACATAATTCAAAACTAGCCATGTGTTTGTTTTATTGATGTACACACACAACACGTTGCTTAGTTGTAACACTGTGTTACAACTAACCCTGCTGTGTTGTATTCTCCTCAAGACTGGCTAGCATTTACAATGCCTTTTTCACATTTATCAAATTGGTACCATCTTTAAGCAGAGAAACAAATCCCCAATATCGGATCTGATTTACATATCTTCACAATGACTATTACAAAATATACACTGATTTTAACGAAAGAGTTTCTGTTGTGGTTTTTCTCTAGAATCCACCTAACTTTTTTTTTTTTTTTTTCAAAATATGGCAAGAAGATATCTACCGACAGTGTGATGAGAAGCCCAAAAGCATGTCATGGTTAATCCTAAACAGCTATCTTAAAAATTATTACTTTTTTACTCTGCATTACTTTGTGGCCCATGCTCCCCTATGATCTAATGATGCATGATAGACTCCTATAGAGCTATTTAAACAAGCAATGTCGAACACTGTGTGACAAAACTGCTGTTTATTTATTGGTTTTTGTTTGTTCTTTCACTAGTTTGTAAATTTTGCTGTCTTCCTCACACAGCCCCCCAAAAAATCCAATGAGAAATCCAATGTCGTCTAATGAGATTTAAATCTTAACACTTACCAGGAGCCACTGTTCTTGTGAGACTGGTGTCGCTACAGCAGAGAAAACCATTCTGCAAACCAGCACAGATTCCAAAGAAAATTGCTCTGGAAAAGAAAAATAAATAGGCCTAAGAGTTATTTGTTTGGTATGTTTTACCATAAAAATCACAACTACAAAAACATAAAATTATTAACCCTTCGAGTACGGTTCAAATGTGGCTATTTTGCCCCAATGACATTATAATGACATTTTTTGATTGTAAATTCAAATGCATTCTTGATTGTTGGTGGTGTCCATAGGGTTGCACGACACTGGAATTCAGTACCAATTGATACTGAAATTAAGCGTGTTTTTAAACTCCGTTGATTTATCATTGGGCTCACATGTTCAACAGAAATGACTGTGATTGGCTGTGAAGGTCATCAATTCAGCGAACTCACCCCTGTTTACTGAGTGTAAACACGGTTACAAGGACACTGGAGTGTTTTAAAGTCGCAATTCAGTGGATCGCTCCTATGCCAGCTTATAGACAAACCAGCTGATCGACGTGACTTGGAAATGCTCCAGTGTATCTGTGTTTACCATCAGTAAACAGCGGGGAGTTCTGTGAACTGATGACCTTCATGGTCAATCAAAGTCATTTCTGTTGAGCATGTGAAGATAATGGCAAATGAGTGGTGTTTAAAAACATGCTCAACAGCGCTCAAATATAAGAGGTTAACTTAAAAATTTCATTTTCGATTGGTACCGAATTCCAGTATAGCGACAACCCCAGTTGGGAAGAGGTCATTTTTACTGTTGATCTTCAGTTGGCATCATTAACCCTTTAGATATGCCTGTGCAACAAAGTTTCTGGCTTTTTTTATATGGAGTTCTATGGAGTATAACAGGAGATTAAAGCGTACGTGTATACATATCACCAAAAATCAGTGGATAAAAACAATTCCACCCAACAGTTAAATCCATACACATGATAAATACTTTGTTTTTTGTGTTTTAGTACTACTGCTGTATGTTGTTTCAGGGGAAAAGCTTAAAGGCAAGTGAAATAAACAAGGGAAAAAAATGTAGAAAATCTGTATGCTGTAGTGGGTAGACTGCCAAAAAAAGGAAAAAGGAATTGTTGGTAAAGGCCACCCATTGTGCGTGCATGGATTTGACTGGCGATAAGTTGTTTTGTGTCAGAGCACAATTCGTCAGAGATTTGCTTCAATTTATTGCGTTGTGCTTGAGAAAAGAGCAAACACAGACAAGTGGAGTTATACTGTGAAAAGTCTCAGTTCTGCTGGCCTAAATATCAGCACATTTAACAGATAAAACAAGTTCAATACAAACAGATATGAGTAACCAAATTACACTGAATACCTTAGTTTATAAAAAAGACTTTGGGCTCAGTCTAAAAGACTTACTTCATAAACTTTTCTTCATTTCACCTCTGCTCTAGTTTGTTTCCTAATCATATTAAGTTCCTCGTTTATAAGTCGCTTTGGATAAGCTAATGCCAAATGAATAAATGAAGAGTTTAGATGCGAAAACCTCTAAACGCCGTCTGAAATTTTCTCCAAAAATGATAATTTTTCTTCACCCATCTTTGTTTATGTTCAGTAATTTCACTTTAAAGGCAATGAAAAGAACGTGTTCATCACTATAAACGTAAAATAATTAAGACTACACACAGGAGTCTGAGAAAAGTGCAAATTTTAGAAGAAAATATCACATGGCATTTAGAGGTTTTTGCATCTAAACTCTTCAAATGTAAAAAAACATTCAAGTTCTCAGCTCAAGTACACCCAGTTTGAGGTTGTACTTACTGAAGTCCTAAAGCAATTTCATTGCAATGCAAAGCGCTGTTGCTTCCCACTCCGTCTATAATGATGAACTCTGCGGTTGGTAGCCAGTGGATGTCTCGGGACAAGCTTCTAAGTGAATCTCACAGGGGGCCAAAAATTACATATTTCCAAGATAAGACGCCAGGGTCAAGATCAAAGTCAAGGCCCTGTCAAATCTCATCACGCTCAGACGAGCAAAGCAGCCTTAATTGTCGATATACCACCAGAGTATTGACACCTATGACTTCCCCGCTGGACGGTTCAGACACCTCTCTTTTCACCTTGTCATTTAGGAGAGCGGCAATCTTTGCGGGCGTCCCGGCAATGCCAATATTAAAAAGGTTGCAATTTATGAAAGGCCAGGGTCAGAAAAGGACTGATCAATTCACAGTATTCACTTCATATCCTGAGATATCCCTGCTGCGTACCTGACCCTCCTGCCGATACTCTTCTTTTGGCCCACAACTGATCCTACAGATGGATCGATATGCACTGCGGTGGTCCATAAAACCTCATTCTGTGCAGGTATAAGAACTAGCGGTCTACAAATGTAGCACGGCAGACTTACCTTCTAGCGAAGAACAGTAAAAGGTTTCTGTCAGTTAGAATAGAAACCGTTTGTACATGAGTAAAAGAGACGTACTGTAGAAGAATACAGAGTCTAAGCAAACAAAAGTACTGCAGTTACAGTCTATCTTTTCAGTTTAACGTCAAAACCCGTAGGCTTACATCACGATGAAGAGCTCAAAATCTGAATAAACGACAACATATTGCCCTTCATATTCTCTATGGGCTCCAAAGAGCAGATAAATATCAGCTGCGGAGAAAATAAATAAATAAATAAATAAAAAACAAGCAGCATCTTTTGCATTATAGATGCTTCCCGGCTTGACCTGAAAAAAACAAATGCAAAAATGCTGTTCTTAAGGTGTACATTATAGGAATTCCTGGCCTTTCAGTCTGACGCTAAGCATGGGCTCAGTGGCAGTGGTTTTCATTGCCGTCTTTATCAGACACAGGCCAAACTGTGACAGCAACACAAAAATAATCTTTGAAAATGGCGCTCAAGCACTCCGGGGCCTGATGAATAAATAACCTGCGTCCCCGACGCCGGCAGCTGTTCTGTTGTATATGTTGAGGCAGCAAAAGGAGGGAAAATAAATACATTAAGGAAATGCTGAGAGACATGCACCCCATCACTCCTCACGCATTTCCCCTGTGCTCCAAACGCTGAAGGACAAAGCATGTCGTGTGTAGAATGCATTTCTCCAGGCGAAGGTATATAGGTTATGTTGGTGCTGATTGCTTTAGCAGCACTCAGCTTCTCTATGGTTTATGTAGATCAAGAGCTGCTGTCAAATTATGGCTAGTTCTGTGAAATCAAATATTTGTCATGAGTGGAAGGTTTGGGGTAAAAGTGCAGAGCCATTTTGGTGTTGGCATAACATTATATGTGTAAAAAGTTATTTTATGTTCATAGAAAGCCAATGCAAGGAATGCATCTACTTTAAATGTTTAAATAACTTCTGTGAAAAAAAGATAAGAAATGTGCCTATCTATTAAATAATAAGTGATCTTTCTAAATAGTATATTTTAAATGTTAAAAAAAGTTATTGCTAGAGCTTTGAAGGATGGTTGCAAAGCATGAAGATTCAAAATTGTAATTAATGAGTATTTTGGGACTGCATCAATTGTCTTTGATTTATTACCAGAAACTTTCTAAAAACACACGTCAGAAAGAATTCCAACAAATGTAACATCTGGATGTGCTCAAAACCCATAGAGTAAAAGACCAATAGATGTTAATAAATAAATAAAAAAAATCAAGACTTTTTAAGCTTGGAATGGTCCAGATAACTCCCACTAATAACAAACTATAAGTATAAATGTTCAATCAATAAAGCTGAAATTGAAAAGTAAAAACAACAGTATTAAAAGTATATAGTTTTTTTATTTTATTTATTTATTTTTTAGTTTTTTGAAAGTACAGTAAATGAACAAGTAAAGGCCCTGGTATTTTTTAACTTTCAAAAAATATGTTTGCTGCTTGTACAAAGAACCTTTTTATGATAATCTCAACACAATTATTGAGTGTTTTTTTTATTGAGTGTTTTTGTTAGGACAACTTTATGTTCAATCAACTTAAATTTGCAAGAACAATTAAGCTAAGTTAATCAATTTGTGTTAAGACAACATGAAGGAATTGTGTGGAAGCCAGCATTTTTTTTACTGAAATCAGAAAATGAACTGAAATTACATCATTTTTTACTAAATTGGTTCAAAATGAAGTCACATTTTGTGTTTGTAATTAGCTTACCAAAGTGAACTTTTTGGCGAAGATTATTTTGGTTGAACCCTTTTATAACCCTGAGAGCTATCATTGGTGAATGGCATATTGGTGGGTGTGTTCTGGATCTCTACCTCATTTGACGTACAATATATATATATATATATATATATATATATATATATATATATATATATATATATATATATATATATATATATATATATATATATATACCTGTATATATGAAGAGTTCAGATGCATTCACTCATTTTTCTCCTTTGTTTTTGAGACATTTATATTAAAGACAAGGAACAGGACTTAATCTTTGCCAGAAAAGTGAAAATCCTGAACATACACACAGGAGCCTAATGAAAATGCAAATATTAGAGGAAAATTTCATACGGCATTTAGCTTTTGCATCTAAATTCTTCATATACATTTGAAGTTGGAATTATTAGCCCCTTGTTTTTTTTTTTTACCCCAATTTCTGTTTAACAGAGAGAAGTTGTTTTTTTTTTTCAGCACATTCATAAGAATAAGTTTTAATAACTCATTTCTAATAACTGATTTATTTTATCTTTGCCATGATGACAGTAAATTATATTTGACTAGATATTTTTCAAGAAACTTCTACACAGCTCAAAGGGACATTTAAAGGCTTAACTAGGCAACTTATTGTGGCAAGTTATTGTGTAACGATGGTTTGCTCTAGAGACAATTAAAAAAAAAAATAGCTTAAAGGGACTAATAATTTTGAACTTAAATTGGCTTTTAAAAAAATTTAAACTGCTTTTATCCTAGCGAAAATAAAACATATAAGACTTTCTCCAGAAAAAAATATTATCAGACATGTGAAAATTTTGACATCAATTTAAACATAATTTAGGAAATAGTTAAAAAATAAAAATAAAGGGGGCTAATAATTCTGACTTCAACTGTACACACACGCACACACACACACACACACACACACACACACAGAGTTCGACAGTATAATTGTGTATATAAAGAAGAAAATCAAACACAGAGAGTCTCAAAACCCTTTTGTTTGAGGAACTACTTTCTTCTGCCATTCATTCTAATGTGCAGCTTATGTCAGAACAGCAGAAACCGTTGCTAATTAAGCAACGTCACTTTAGAGCTAGTATTTAAATGATTCTCTAGTATAATGTCTAAATTCATGACAAAACAGGTGATTTTGCTCACATTTTAACATTATAAGGCTGAACAGCAAACTGGGAGATCACAATATTAATGTGGTATAAATATAGCACTAATATTATAAAAAGGCAAGAGATGGATATAGAAAGTCATTTACCTGTTTAATAATGATGTAATCAGCTGTAGTTTGAAATGAAACTGTTTTTCACTTGCTCTGTTGCCATCTTGTGGATGATAATCGTCAACCATCTTTACTCAAATACAGGCAAACAGCCGCTGACGCACTGTCTCTCAGAGATGGTAAATATTTAAAATAGCCACTATCCTTATAAATAAACTGCATAGTTGCAATATAAATAACTACATTCTAAAAAAAAAAAAAAGCCTAAGAAGTACATTATGTTGCCCAACAGCTGCAATATTTGTCAAACTGTTGTTGCTGTATTTGGGTGAAGTAAAACACAAGAGTGAAGGGTTAAGAGGCTGGACGAGTGCTGTTACTTGCAAGATACCACATGGGTATCAGCCAATCAGATTAAAAAAAACATTCAGAACTGTTGTATAGTGCAAACATGATTTATGGAACATACATTAGTTAATTAGGAGATGCATTACAATGTACAGCTTATGTTAAAATAAGCTTGGATGTAAAATCTGAATCCAAAAAGTCCATGACCACTCAAGTCTTATATAGTTTACAGTGCCTAACACATAAAACATATTCTAAAAACATGGAGCTTAAGCTAAAAGAAGATTATACAGTGTGCCAAAACCTCATGTTTTTTTTCCCCCACAAATTCACAGATCTGAACTTTATAAACATACATTTTCTTATAATTGGCATACATGTCAAAAATATACAGAAATGCATATCACTGGAAAACATCCATTTTGAATTTATCAATAGAACTGGAAATGAAACCTTGTTCTAGTTGTAAGATCCACTAAAAACTAAACCACTAATGACACCACCATTATTGAACAGACTAAAAGAAGGATAAAAAGTTCAATGCTTCAGTAACCAAACTACAGGTACTACTCTCCCTCTGTTGTCTATAATGTTCTCCAATTGATATCCTGCTATGCTGTGTTCACTGTGGTCACTTCAGATATTGCACCTGCCAAATGAATAATTGCACAGTAAATACAAAAAATATTGTCATACGCTACTTTGTTCCAACTGTATTATTGTTTAGATTTTCAGGGCACAGGCAATATTTTATAAAGTTCCATACAGTGTAGAGGTTATAAGATGCTGAAAACGCCACAGAGTGAATAATGATGTATAAACCAGGGATTTGATGCTAAACCCTATCCAATATTTGTTGGCTTTAATTGCAGCCGAGTATGGAGCGCAGGCTTCAGGCCGACAATTGATAGTAGCCATTAGCAAATGATTAGGTCGACAGTGATAAACTATATTTCATCGATTTGTCCCAACTACATTTCCGACTTCTGCTAAAGGGAAGGAATAAATTCACCCCGGCATATGTAATGCATGACTTTATATTCATAATTTCCACGAGAGGAGCCTCGGGCTCTAGAGCTCTCTGTCATGTCTGGATGGAGCTGGCAGCTTGTCAATGTCTTACATTCTCATGCGCAATGGTTTGTGCCAAATCTTAAATGACTGTTTTTCATTCAAATAAGGGTCTAAGGATTTGCAATAAGGGAGCGAGAAAGAGAAAGAGGGAGAGCATGGTGAAGACCGTATCTTAGTTTTACATGCCACACAGAAGGAATTATTTCAAACACCATAATAAAAAGTCACCTTAGACAATGGTGTACATGTATCTAAAACTACATACTGTAGACCTCATGCACAATACACTGCATGATCAATAAGTCATGCCAACATATGATGTTACTTTTCAAATCAGTTAACCATGTTTTAATTTAACGGCTATAAGATATACTAGAGTCAATTTGATATTTCAAGTAGTTTAAGTTGCGAAGACTAAATGTAAATGTATTCAGCTTTGGTTGCGTCCTTTCTCCAATGTAATCACTTTCACCTTTATTGGCTTCACACACAGCTTCATTTTATTTAGAAAAAAATGCCTACAAACTCAGTCAAAGGTCAACAGAAGTAAAAGTACTTCACGTAAAAGAGCAGCTCCCGGTGACGTTTGTTTACTCGGGACTGCTAAAGCAACCAAATTGTTCTCCACTCACAACATATGGAACCTGATCAAGCAGACAGGACCTCTGAGGTCAGGATCTCAAGCCTAATTTTGAAGCTTGCAGTGCTGCACTCTGACCTTTGGCATTCCTGTCAAACTGGATGGGCTTATGTTCAAAGATTGGTTTTGCAGTAGGCACACTGGACAAAAGGTGGTCTGTTGCTGCAAAAAAAAAAAAAAAGAGGAATGTTCACACAATCCTAAAACTGTATCATTTAACATCATTTAGATTACTTTAAATGATGTTTAAAGCACGCTGTTTTAATTAGAGCCTTAGTCTTAGTTAAAAACGCTCAGCTGTTTAGGGTTATTAAAAGGTTATGGATATGTCTGCATGTATATCAATGTTGGTTGCCATATAGATTGTAATAAGAATTACTTTTTATTATTATTATTATTATTAAAATGTTTTTAGCGGTCTACAAAAAGTCTGGTCCAACTGATTTAGAAATGTCAAAAATTATTAATATTCATCAGTAGTAATTAACAAAACAGGCACGTTTGTTTTGTTGAGTAGCATTGTTTGTATTTCTTCTCTCCACCATGGTTTAATGATGAGACATTGTGAAAACACTGTAGAAAATGTAAATCTGTTCAACCTAACCCTTAAAAATGGTTTCATGCATGTAGCCTTGTTAATAGTACTCTATATGAACATTCATTCATTCATTTTCTTGTCCCTTTATTAATCTGGGGACGCCACAGCAAAATGAACTGCCAACTTAATAAGCACACTTTTATGCAGCGGATGCCTTTCCAGCCGCAACCCATCTCTGGGAAACATCCACACACACACACACATACACACATACACACACACACACACACACACACACACACTCATAAACTACGGACAATTTAGCCTACCCAATTTACCTGTACCGCATGTCTTTGGACTGTGGGGGAAACCGGAGCACCTGGAGGAAACCCACGCGAACGCAGGGAAAACATGCAAACTCCACACAGAAATGCCAACTGAGCCGAGGATCGAACCAGCGACCTTCTTGTTGTGAGGCGACAGCACTACCTACTGCGCCGCCCCTCCTATATGAACATGTTTTTTCAAGAAAATTGTATTTGAATCGTTAGCAAATATACTTGCTGATGAGCAAATATGTTGTAAGAACCCTTCAATGTAAAATTTAAATAGGAGGAGAACATTTGGCATTCTAACTCGAAACAACTCAACTTCAAAAGATCAATTCATATTTATAAACACATTTGTTATGTTTAAAATTAGAAAACCATTTAATATCAATCCCCCGAAAAAAAAAAATATAATTATTATTTTTTTTAATTTTGTTAAAAGCACAGACCCTGGTGCTTTCGAAAAATCTTTACCCTGACAAGAGTTTCAAAATTTTGGGTTTCAGTGACCTGATACTGCGTTTCGTGTAAGAAAAAAAGCTACAATTTAGACAATACTCATGTTTGTGTGGACAAAGGGCCTAAGGTTGTGACTGAATTTGGTTGTTTTGTGTTTTTCCTTAGTGATTGTGCTTTTTAACAGCAGTAGTTCATTTTACTCTTTTTAGATATACAGGATTTTGCTGTAAATCAAATTGTGTATCAAAACAATGTTACTTTAAAGTAAAGATATCAGTTAAATGGTTAATTTATGTTTAGATGGGGTAATATGAAGGCAAATATCATTAAACAAGACCAATAATCTTGATTAATTAACTTTTTAACACATTATTCCCTAATTCTACATTATTTATGTACTTACAAAGAATTTGCCTATTGGCAACGGCAGCTATAATTGCAACTACAGTTGTCACTTAAACTTTTGATAAAGTGTATGAAAAAACTATAGATCTCTTGAAAGATTTGTTTTATTTAGATAAATCCAGAGATCTTTATGATTTTGTTGATACTGTATACATTTGTGAACAAAAATTATTTTAGTAACATGAAAATTGTCTTTATTTGGGTGGGTTTGCCTCCATTTTGTATTCTGTAAATAGCGGTAGAAAGTTGACGGCCTCCTATGACAGGAAGTAAATCAAATACTTTTTTTCTTTATTTTATTTGGTTGTTTGCTTGCATGTCATTGAGAAATAAACATGGAAACATGTAGAAATTTATTTATAATTTTTCTTAATACAGGCAACTATAAGTGTCGGTGGGCTTAAATGGGTTAAATTTTAAAACTGAAAAGGTGTAAAACTTAACATTGTAGTCAAATCTATTTGATCTGCAGCAAATAACAGATGGCTGTGACCAAATATTGTCTTTAGATATACACAAACTCACTTATAGTTCACATTTAACCACAATAAAGAGACTCCAGAATAAGGGTCCGCCAGAAGGATGCAGTCAGTTCTATTTTTTAAGTCTACTTGGCAGACAAGGAGAGGGTGAACTGTTATTCACGTGCTGGATGTTGAATCTTCAAAATTATCAAAACTTTATCAAAATTATTGAAATTATCATATAAATGACATATTTGAAATCTAAAAATCTACATTTTTACCTTAAAAATGATCATTTTATATATATATATTGTAGCGAGGCAGAGGGAAAACAGCGGCACAACAGGATGAGTTTACAGACAAGTCCCCGGAGGGTGCTTTATTTACAAAGTGAATGTGCTGTAAAAGGTGCTCTTCTTTAGGGTGAGGTGCTCTGGTGCTCCGGGAAGTAGGTGAAGGACGGTGAGTAGTCGGGTGCAGGATCGTCACGAGCTGGAGTCCGCTAAGGAGAGACAGAGAGACAAGCATTAGCACAGGGAGTCATAGAAGGAATGAAGCTCTTCTTCTCCTGGCGTAGGTTGGGCTTATATGTCTCTCCGCTTGATGAGCTCCAGCTGTGTCCGATCCTGGCTTGATGAAGGTCCAGCTGGGTGAAATTTGCGACCAGGGCGACGTGGCATATAATTGCTCGTTACATTCCCCCCCCCTTAGCGTCGTCCTGGTCCTGGGTGTTCTGCGGAGGAAAGGTAGAGTATTTAGAGGGGGGGTAGAATGTTTTGACAGACCTGCCCATCCTGACCATAGCCTTGAGAGCCCGTCGGCGTTTACGTGGGAGGCCCCGGCTCGATGTTGAACAGTGAAGTTGTAATCCTGGAGCGACAGGAACCATCTGGTGACTCGAGCGTTGTTATTTTTCGCTGTTGACATCCATTGTAGTGGAGCGTGGTCGGTCACCAGGGTGAATCTTCTGCCAAGTAAGTAATACCTGAGCTCCAGGATTGCCCACTTGATCGCCAGGGCCTCTTTCTCTACCGTGGCGTACCGGGTCTCTGCAGGGGTAAGCTTCCGACTCACGTACATGATGGGGTGTTCTTCATCGCCGTGGACCTGGGAGAGGACCGCGCCCAGGCCCGAGTCGGAAGCGTCTGTTTGTAGGATGAAGGGGCAGCCGAAGTCAGGTGCGTGTAGTACCGGAGAAGATGTTAGTGCCGTCTTCAGGGCTTGGAACGCGCCATCTGCTTCCCTGTTCCATTGTATCTTCTCTGGCTGCCCCTTTCTGGTCAGGTCTGTCAACGGGCTGGCTATGGATGAGAAATTGGGAATGAAACATCTATAGTAGCCCGCTAACCCCAGAAATGCACGTACCTGGGTCTTTGTGGTGGGTTGTGGAGTTTCTTGTAGTGCTCTGATCTTGTTCTGTTGTGGCTGTATGAGACCTCTACCGATGTGGAAACCGAGGTATTTTGCTTCTGCTAGACCCAGGTGGCATTTCTTGGGATTAGCTGTGAGCCCAGCCCTACGAAGATCAAGGAGCACCCTCCGCAACCGGGATAGATGTTCTTCCCATGACTCGGAGTGGACGATTAGATCGTCGAGGTATGCTGCTGCATACGGCTGGTGGGGTCTCAGCAGGATGTCCATCATACGCTGGAATGTTGCTGGAGCCCCGTGGAGCCCGAAGGGAAGAACCCGGTATTGCCAGTGCCCACCGGGAGTGGAGAAGGCGGTTTTCTCCTTGGCGCTTTCACTTAGTGGTAATTGCCAGTAGCCTTTGGTGAGGTCGATCGTGGATATGAATCGGGCTCCACCCAGCCGATCCAGCAGCTCGTCCACCCGAGGCATGGGGTACCCGTCGAATTTGGAAATTTCGTTCAGCTTCCTGAAGTCATTGCAGAAGCGGAGGGTGCCGTCGGGTTTGGGGACCATCACTATGGGGCTGGACCACGGGCTACGAGATGGTTCGATGATTCCCAATTTCCTCATCTTTTGGATCTCATCGTTGATAGCCAGCCGGCGAGCTTCTGGTACTCGATAAGGCCTCTGCCGGACGATGGTGCCAGGTGGGGTGATGATGTCGTGCTGGATGATGGTGGTTCGGCCCGGTTTTTCTGAGAACACATCCCTGAACTGACCGACCAAGGCTTGCAGCTCCGCCTTCTGATTCGGTGAGAGTTGCTCACCTATATGGACAACGGGAGAAGTTTCTTCTGAGAAGGCAACTAGATGACCTGGAGCTGCAACCCATTTCTTCATCAAATTGATGTGGTAAAGTTGTTCTTCTCTTCTTCGTCCCGGCTGACGGACTCGATAGTTTACCGGCCCTACCCTTTCTACCACTGTATATGGCCCCTTCCAAGAGGCCAAGAACTTCGAGGTGGTGGTAGGTATCAGGATCATTACTTTGTCCCCTGGTTGGAACTCTCTGGGTTGGGCGGGCCGGTTATATAATCGCTGTTGGGCGCGCTGGGCTTCGGTCAGATGTTGCTTGACAATGGGCATGACTTTCTCTATACGTCCTCTCATGTCCCGTACGTGCTCAATCACTGACCGTTGTGGGGCTGGCTCTTGCTCCCAAGCTTGACGAGCCACGTCCAATAGCCCTCGTGGTTGACGGCCGAACAGCAATTCAAAAGGTGTAAAACCTGTAGATCCTTGGGGAACTTCTCTGATCCCGAAAAGCACGTACGGGATCATGAGGTCCCAGTCGCGCCCATCCTCTGCCACCACCCTGCGGAGCATCTGCTTCAGCGTCTTGTTAAAGCGCTCCACCAAGCCATCAGTCTGCGGATGATAAACAGAGGTTTTTATTTGCTTTACCTTTAGGAGGCAGCAGAGGTCTGCCATCAACCGGGACATGAATGGGGTGCCCTGGTCGGTCAGTATCTCTGCTGGTATTCCTACTCGGCTGCATAATAAAAACAGCTCCTTAGCGATTGCCGATGACGTGGCTTTTCTTAGAGGGATCGCTTCTGGATATCTGGTGGCGTAGTCGAGGATGACAAGGATGTGTTCATGTCCCCGGGCCGACTTCGGCAAAGGCCCTATCAAGTCCATGCCAATGCGGTTGAAGGGCACGTCAATGATGGGTAATGGTATCAGAGGGCTGGGGGGTGGTCGTTGGGGAGACGTTCTTTGGCATATGTCACATGCCTGACAATACCTCTTGACTTCTCCATCCAACCCGGGCCAGTGGAAACGATCTCTGATCCTCTTGATCGTGTTGGCTGCTCCTAGATGTCCTGCCATCGGGTGAGTATGTGCCAGTTCTAGAACAGTCTCCCTTTTGGTCCTCGGGACGACCAATAGCGTCTTCGTTTCCCCCCGCCTCTCTGCGACACAGTACAGCAGACCATTTTGCACAATAAAATGTGGGAGGGGGTGAGGGCTGGGAAACCGTTCGTTACCGTCTATGATCCTGACTTGTGGCCAGCAGTGCTTCAACGTTTCATCTTCACGCTGTGCTCTCCCGAAATCGCCACCTGCGGTAATCTGTTGAAAAAGATCATAGTACAGGTTAGCCGATGATGACTCACCCCCTCTGTCGCTCTCGGTGGCCATCAGCGCTATTTGGCGGTCCTGTTGAGCCCGTCCCTTGCTGTTCTTCTTTGCCCGAGCCGATTGAGCCTGATGGTGGGTGAGGAGATCATCGAACCCCGGCCAGTCTCTGCCCAGAAGAAGGGGTACAGGAAGATCTGGAACTACTCCTACTTCGATGCGCTAGCTTCCCGACTTAGTCGCTATAGTGACTCTTTGGGCGGGTACGTGGCGGGTATCACCGTGTATGCATGTAATCGGGATTCGACCTTTCCCTTCTTGATGGTATTTTAACGTGTTTGGGTGGACCAGTGTTATTGCACTTCCTGTATCCAGTGTGGCCGTCTGTGTTTTCCCGTCTACACATACTTTTCGGGTGGGAGCTTCGGGAGGGACGTTGCGATGTACCACGCACCCTGCCGTCCAGGCCGGGGCCGAGAGTGTTGTTGGCTCTGTGGGCATCGGCTCGTCGACTGGGCTGGGGACCGCCGGTCTGCTGCCTGGTCGTGTTGTGCCCTCCACCGGTCGCCATGGCGCATTTACCCTCCGGGGTGGCAGAGCCGCTCTCTCCCCAGTCTCCCGGGCCACATGAGCTTCCGCCAGCTCCACCGCCTCCACCAAAGCGGCCAGCGAGTCGGGGTTCCTCATGCTGGTAAGTGTGCGGAGCCGTCTGGGTAGCGCCCTCATCATCTTTTCAATGACTATTTTCTCAGCGACCTGGACTGCGGTTGGATCTCCTCCCAGTAACCATAATCTTCCCAATCTGGATAAGTTGGCTGCTTGGGTCCGAACCGGCTGTTTGTCATCATAGGACCACTGAGAAAATTGTTGTGCTGCGCTTATATTGGAGAGTCCCATTCTGGCGAGTATCTCCTTTTTTAATGCTTTATAGTCGTCATTTTTCGGTGTCTCTAATGCGAAATAAGCTCTTTGAGCTTCTCCAGTCAGGAATGGCGCTAGCATCCTCGCCCAACTTTCCTTCGGCCATCTCTCTCTTTCCGCAATTACCTCAAAGGTGTGCAGGTAAGCATCAATATCATCCAGGTCGCTGAGTTTTGTGATAAATCTATGGGCGCTCACCTCAGAGAACTGGCTGGAACCGGCCGCTTGGCGGAGCTGTTGTTCCATACTGTCTTGTCTGGCGGTGAGTTGTTCAGTTATCACTTGTTGTCTTCTTGAGATTTCCGCTAGATGGCGTACTACCTCTTCGATCGACATGACTCAGGAGGGGATGACAGCCGAGTAAGAGAGCGTGAGTGAGAGATAGAGCGGATGCCTGTCTGTAAACAGAAGAAGAACAGAGAAAATTCAGTGGTTACTTCTTCTTACTGGTAAGTGCTGAATTTTTTTCCCTCTGAAAAAGCGCGCATTCTCCACCAGTTGTAGCGAGGCAGAGGGAAAACAGCGGCACAACAGGATGAGTTTACAGACAAGTCCCCGGAGGGTGCTTTATTTACAAAGTGAATGTGCTGTAAAAGGTGCTCTTCTTTAGGGTGAGGTGCTCTGGTGCTCCGGGAAGTAGGTGAAGGACGGTGAGTAGTTGGGTGCAGGATCGTCACGAGCTGGAGTCCGCTAAGGAGAGACAGAGAGACAAGCATTAGCACAGGGAGTCATAGAAGGAATGAAGCTCTTCTTCTCCTGGCGTAGGTTGGGCTTATATGTCTCTCCGCTTGATGAGCTCCAGCTGTGTCCGATCCTGGCTTGATGAAGGTCCAGCTGGGTGAAATTTGCGACCAGGGCGACATGGCATATAATTGCTCGTTACAATATATATATATATATATATAATTAGCCCCCTTCGATTTTTTTTCTTCTTTTAAAAATATTTTTCAAATGATGTTTAACAGAGCAAGGAAATTTTCACAGTATGTCTGATAATATTTTTTATTCTAGAAAAAGTCTTATTTGTTTTGTTTCCGCTAGAATAAAAACTTTTAAAACTTTTAAAAGACATTTTAGGGACAAAATTGTTAGCCCCTTAAAAGCTATTTTTTCTCAATAAACGACAGAACAAACCACTGTTATACAATAACTTGTCTAATTACCCTAACCTGCCTAGTTTACCTAATTAACCTAGTTAAGCCTCTAAATGTCCCTTCAAGCTTTATAGAAGTGTATTGAAAAATATCTAGTCAAATATTATTTATTGTCATCATGGCAAAGATAAAATAAATCAGTTATTAGAGATGAGTTATTATAACAATATTATGTTTACAAATGTGTTGAAAAAATCTGCTCTCTGTTAAACAGAAATTGGATAAAAAATTAACTGTATGTATCAACTGTATGTATGTATATATACATAATTCTCTGAAAAAGAAAAAGATCATGGCCCCTAGCGACTGTGGCTAAGCAAAGCACACTTTGAGGTCAATGGAGTGAGGTGTACTTGCATAGCACTTCGCTAGCTGGCCTCCATTACACTCACCCCTTTTAACCTCCAACCCATCTAAGACGAGCCCCCACTTTATGTAGCACCACCAGCGTGAATAAAGTTTAAGATATCGCTCCAAGTTTAATAAACTAAATGCCTACAGATATGTTGAAGTTAGGCTCTCTGATATAATTCAATGATACACTCTGTAAATAATAGAACTCTAAGATAAATCAGAAAAATATAATGAATTTAATAGCACTCAGATGGAGTGATACACATGGGTGAAGAGGCTGAATCGGTACTAATACTAGAATATCACACAGCCATCAACCAATCCATACAAATACCAATACCATGAGCCAAAACATTTACATAGTTGAGCAAATCTTAATTAAGCAAATTGAAAATACAGTAATTCAATAAATACAGCTTAAATAGAAACCAGAGTCCAAAATATTAAATTATACTCAACTTAAATTACACTTCTCAGTGTCCTATGGTCAAGAAAGCACAATTTGCAGTACATTTTAACATATAGGGCTCTATTTTAAATATCTACGCGCAAAGTCTGAAGCTCAGGGCACAAAAGCATTAAGGGCACTATGATGTTTCGAAATGTGTTGAAAAAATCTTCTCTCCGTTAAACAGAAATTAAGGTAAAAATTAAACGGGGCTAATAATTCCGGGGGTTAAATAACTTCAACTGTATTTTTAAGCAAATATAAATAAAAAAAAATAAACAGAACCGTTAAATGCTTATGAATTGCCATGACTGTGTGCTACTTCTTCTCTGTAATAATGTTAAATACTGCTTAAACACTCTCATTGTAGGCAGCTCACTGGGTTGAGCAGACTCTTTGTTTGCTCATGCAACAACATAATAAATTTCTGTATATATAGCAAACGCATATAGAAACTGACAGCCTATCTGAGTCAATTATGCTTGCAAGACTAATATTTAGGTTTCATCATGTGCCAACTATTCAAATGTCTGCGTATCATGGTTGCGCAGATATGTAGGCCACATTTACATCAAGAATGAGGATTGCGTTATATTATTTTAGTCTAACAGTGAACAGAGAGCGAGATGTGCAGTGTGTAATTTGCACAGTGATGTCAACTGACACTTACGTATAGCGAGTAGCATATGTGCAGTAGATAGCACTTTAATACATCACTGGAGCACTCCTGATGTGAAAAGTGGGCATTATTGTTGACATGTTTTTGTCTCTAATCAAATTCTTCAACATCATTGCATGCAGTATATGCTTTAAGAAGCCGATCTCTGGATGCATTGCAATGGAAGTGTGAGAAATGTAGATTTTTTAGGTATTTAAAAAACATTTTGTGTCAAACTATCTGCATTCATTATGCTTTAAAATGTTTTATCAGTATAGATCATTTGAAATCACTGCTAAAGTTAGTGAACACTTGAACACCTTGTTTAAATGTATTTTTGGACACTACATTTCAAATTGTAGTTGTACTTAATTAGCTTCAACCTTACTAGTACTCAGCTAAAATAAAACAAATAAAATAAAACACAATTAAATTAAATTAAATTAAATTAAATTAAATTAAATTAAATTAAATTAAATTAAATTAAATTAAATCCGAGGTTACCTTACTCAAGGTGAAGTCTAACTAATATTTTGTAGCTGTACTTAATTAGCTTCAACCTTACTAAGCTCAGCTAAAATAAAAATATATATAATAAATTAAATAAAATAAATAAATAAATAAATAAATAAATAAAATAATTGAAAATTCAATTAAAAAAATTCAATTTAATTAAAAGCTCAATGTAAAGTCTATCCAATATTTTTGTGTTGTTCTTTAGGACTTTATTTTAATTATAGTGTTAAAAACATAATTAACAACAAACTAATCCAAATTAAAAATGTTCTGAAAACTCAAATTTACACAGGCCAATATTTCTGCATATTTTTATATCTAATAAATAGTTAAAAAATAATAATAATAAAAATCAATTATATTTTAGTATTTGGTCAATTGGCATTTCTGTGTGGAGTTTGCATCTTCTCCCCATGTTTGTGTGGGTTTTCTCCGGGTGCTCCAGTTACCCACACAGTCTAAATACATGCACTAGGTGAATTGGGTAAGCTATATTGTCCATTGTGTATATGTGTAAATGAGTGTGTATGGATATTTCCCAGTGAAGGGGTGCAGCTGGAAGGGCATCCGCTGCATAATCAAATGCTGGATAAGTTGGTGGTTCATTCCACTGTGGCGACCCCAGATCATTAAAGAGACTAAGCCGAAAAAAAAAAAAATGAATGAATGAATGAATGAATGAATATGGTAGGTATATTAAAATACTGAAGTTTACCCATTAACTCGCATAGTTTAAGCATCATATTAAAAGGTTTATAACTTAGCAACATGCAAATCCAAATTTAAATTAATTTTATTTTCAATTCTACTCAATTTTTCTTCAAAACTTTAAATAATTTCATTTAAAAATGTATACAATGTTTATGTTTTATTTGTATGATTTACACAGAGTAAAAGTCTGAGGGCTTAGCAAAAAGCTAAACAAAAACCATGAAAACAAACACTTGACAACTCTTGGGAGAGGCGTACTAAGATGCTGGATTTGCTCCAATGTGAACACAAGTGCATTATATAGGTTTTTGTGTTATATGATGGTGTCTGGCTTATATTCTGTTCAAATCCTGCCAGAACTGTCCAGTGTGGTTTTACTGTGGCCTTTGTGTGCAGGGCCAGTAAACTTGTTCCACATCAGACTCAGTAAGCCATTTTCCTATGGATTATGCTTTCTGTACAGGGAAATATTGTTATGTTGAAATAAAAAAGGCTCTGCAAACTGTCGCAGCAACAATTAAAGAATGCAAATCTCTGGGATTTCACTGTCACAAGTAGAATTGTCTTGACTGGGAACACAGGAATAGGTAAATCTCTTTATGTGGAGAGTGTTCGGGATTACTTCTGATCATGTAAAGTTGACCGCTTTGCCATTTTAACTTGATTATAAATTGGAATGAGGAATGCCCATAAATTCTACAAGATGTTATTATTTATTATTATTTCATAAGCAATAAAAAATAAGGCACAGTCCATTACTAATACTAGCAATTTAGCATTATTTCATATATACTCAACATTATTGTTTAATCACAACAATAATGTCATATCACCACAGTGACATCACCCTGCAGTCCATGACACTGAAGCTAAGCAGAGCTGATCCTAGTCAGTACCTAGATGGGATACCACAAACTATGTTGCTGTTGGAAGTGGCATTAGTGAGGCCAACAGGGGGCACTCAATCTGCATTCTGTGTGAGTCCTAATGCCCCAATATAGTGAAGGGGACACTATATTATTAGTGAGTGCTGTCTTTTAGATGAGATGTTAAACCGAGGTCCAGACTCTCTGTGATTGTTAAAAGTCCCATGGCACTTCTCGTAAAGAGTAGGGGTGTAACCCCGGTGTCCTTGCCAAATTCCCTCCATCATGGCCTCCCAATCATCCTCATCCACCAAGTTGGTGTGGTGAAAGCACTGGCGCCATCACCAGTGTGCAGCATTCATTTTAATGATGCGGCCACAGGACAGAGTTATGGAGAGACCCCTCACCCTCATGATTGTGAAGCGCTTTGGGTGTATGAACATACACAATAAATGAGCTAAATAGATACACTTTACATTACATTAACATTATTGTTATTAAGATTTTGGTTCGACTATGAAAAAAAATGGTTACACTTTCCATAAAGCTCATCCTTGTAACGAATTACGACTCTGTTTATAATCACTTATAATCAGTCATAACAATACTATAAATGTATCTTCAAAGACACAACAAACCTACTTTATTATAATGCCATTTACAATAGTGTTATTAATACTATTATAAATGCAATGCCAATGTAGATATAGATGTATAATACTACTTAAATGCACTTTATAACTAGTTCTAATCAATCATAAGAAGTCTGTATATTTGTCTTTATTCTGTACATTTTTATTTAAATGATTAGGCTTAGAGATATGAGTTGGAAGGCTGGGTAAATTAGCAATAAAGTATTTATAAACACATGATGAGCACAATTAGCCTAATGACCAAACCCTTTTCATTTAGAAAAAAACTGCATCCTGTTTTCACTTTACTTAAAGTCATCAATAATGCACAATAAGTATTTTTAAGATTTAGTGCTCTTATCAACAAGTCTTTGTAATTTTGTCGTTATGTATTAACATTAAAAACTTACCTATATAAATACAATAATGCCTAATTAATATTCATAAATCATGTGCAATGTGTTTTGAACGTGCATTAAAAGAAATGGATCACTAGTATTAATAACACTGGTATAAATAGCTATAACATACAGCATAAAATTTGTTGTGGTTTTACATATACATTTATAGAATTGTTATGACTGATTGTACATACTTATAAACAGAGCTATAATTCATTATAAGCATAAGCTTCATATAAAGTGTTACCAAATGTTTATTGATTTGTTTGTTTGGGGTGTAACGATATATGTATTCATCCCAAAGCCTCACAGTACAGTGGCCAAGGGCATAACCATGCTTTATGGTTCTCAAAAATCTCGAATGCAATTGCTCGACAGCTGAGAAAGCTCACTGATTCTTTTAAAAGCTCAGAAATGCTCGAGTGACACACAAAAAAACAACTTTTTCTTTTCTTGCACCCCAAATAAACGCATTTATTTTATCATGAGCTCCATATACAGTTGAAGTCAGAATTATTAGCCCCATGACACATTTCTAATAACTGATTTATTTTATTTTTGCCATGATGACAGTAAATCATATTTGACTAGATATTTTTCAAGAGACTTCTATGCAGCTTAGAGTAACATGTAATGGCTTAACTAGGTTAATTAGGTTAACTAGGCAGGTTAAGGTAATTAGGCAAGTTATTGTATAAAGATGGTTTGTTCTGAAGACTATCAACAAAATTTATAGCTTAAAAGGGCTAATAATTTTGATCTTCAAATGTTTTTAAAAAATTTTTTAAAATTTTTATTCTAGCTGAAATAAAACAAAAAAGAAGAAAACATATATCAGATATACTGTGAAAATGTCCTTGCTTTGTTAAACATCCCTTAGGAAATATTTAAAAAAGAAAAGAAAAACTCAAAGGAGGCTAATAATTCTGACTTCAACTGCATGTGCATTTATTTATATATTTGTTTATTTGTAAAAATATAAAAATATGTTTTGTTCATAGCATAAACTCTTACATTAAACAACTTGACTCTTTATGTTTAAAATGCCTTCATAAACCAAAGAGAGAAAGAAGTCTTTCAGGTTTTATTAAAACAATTCTCCTTTCTTTTCTAGACAAACAAAAATTATACGGGTGAGTAACTGATGACAGAATTCTCATTTTTGTCTGAACTAAACCTTTAATTAAATATCAGCCACACTGACAGGGATATGATATTTGTTGTCCTCCCTCTCTCCCATTTAGCAGATTTGGATGAGGACCAGGGATTGTAAAGCTTTAAAAAGCAACATTATTTTTTTTTTATTTTATTATTTTTTTTTAATGCAAGTAGTAAGAAGAAATGCAGTAAAGAGCAACATTCACCCTAGTACATTAAAATCCAGTTTGGGGAAAATGTGTATTTTAAGAGAAGAATCAAAGGTGGGAAGTTTAAATAGAGCAAATTAGAGTACTAATACAAAGCTACTTCATCAAATACTGGGTAAGGTTGCTCTTACAGTATGTATGTGGAATGCAACACATGTTAAGAAATGAGTTTTTATAAGCGTGTTGTCTCTTTTTCTTGGAGCTTGAGCCAGATTCCAGTTGCAAATCATTCTTTTGAGTGCGTTCTGTTAAAACACTTGAGTACAATTGGGGAAAAAGTTTACTTTGTGAATAAATCAACTCCTCAAGTTTTCTGAAACACCTAAAGAAGTTTGAGTCACTGGTTTGTAGCAGGATATTTAGGAGGAAAGAAAATGCAAAGAGGGTTGGATGAAGTGCCGTAAGAATACAGTTCAGTCAATTGATTTTTTTTCTTTTTATTATTATTTTTATTTATTTATTTATTTATTTATTTTTTTTTTTAATTAATGGAATTAAAGTATAATCAATTTCATTTTGAAAAATAGACAAGAAGAATGGTCAAAGATGTTTGTTGTTTTTGTTCAGTAGGTTGAGAGTGTGAGAATTCACAGCACACAAAAGGTTAGTGGTTCCTTTTACAGCCCTTTCAAAGTGTAACTGCAGGGTTCACTTTATTCTGACATTTCCTGGGATTGTTCAACAGTGGTGGTCAGCACTCAAAAAAAAAAAAAAAAAAAAAAAAAACAAGCTGGACAATCGATAAATAATAAATAAATAAAGCCATATAGATAAAAGCTGACATGATTCAAGCTATTTTTCATTTTTAGATGGATTTTAAACCAATGTATGTTAAAGTTGATGACTAATTATTTTAATAAACATATATGATGTCTTGATATAATTTCGTTTAGGCGGGATGGATGGACGGACGGACAGACGAATGAATAGATGGAATTACGGAATAATGGATGCATGGATGGATCGATGGAATTACAGAATGATGGATTGATGGAATTAAAGGACAGATGAATGGATGGATGGATGGACGGAAAGACGGATGGACGGATGGACAGACAGACAGATGGAATTATGGATGGATGGAAGGACAGATGGATTGATTGATGGACTAACAGACGGGTGGATGGGGAGGGACGGATGGATGGATGAATGGGATTATGGATGGATGGATGGAATTATTAATGGAATTAAGGATGGATGGATGGATAGAATTATGTATGAATAGATGGATGATGGTTGGATGAAATTACAGATAGATGAATCGATGGATGGATGGATGGATGGATGGATGGATGAAATTATGAATGGATGGATGGATGGATGGATGGATGGATGGATGGAATTACAGATTAATGGAATTACGGATGGATGGATGGATGGAATTAAGGATGGATGGATAAATAGATAGATAGATTTATCTATGGATAGATGGATGATGGTTGGATGAATTTACGGATGGATGAATGGATGGATGGAATTAAGGATGGATGGATGGAATTATGAATGGATGGATGGACGGATGGATAGAATTATGGATGGATAGATGGATGATGATTGGATGAAATTACGGATGGATGGATGAATGAATGGAGTTAAGGATGGATGGATGGATGGAATAACGAATGGATGGATGGACGGATGGATAGAATTATGGATGGATACATGGATGATGATTGGATGAAATTACGGATGGATGGATGGATGGATTGATGGTTGATGGATAGATGACATTACGGATGGATGGATGAATGGTTGATGGATAGATGAAATTACGGATGGATGGATGGATGGATAGATAGAAATACAGATGGACAGAAGGATGATGGATGGATGGAATTAAGGATGAATAGATGGATGGACGGATGGAATTACATATGGATGGATGGATGGATGGATGGAATTACGGATGGATGGATGGATGGATGGATGGATGGATGGAATTACAGATGGATGGATAGATGGATGATGGATGGATGGAATTACGAATGGAATTACGAATGGATGGATGGATGGAATTATGGATAGATGGAATTATGGAATGATGGACGGAATAATGAATGGAATTACAGATGGATGGATGGATGGATGGATAGAATTACGGATGGATGGATGGATAGATGGATGGATGGATGGAATTACAGATGGATGGATGGATAGATGCATGGATGGATGCATGGATGGATGGAATTACAGATGGATGGATAAATGGATGATGGATGGATGGAATTACGAATGGAATTACGAATGGATGGATGGATGGAATTATGGATAAATGGAATTATGGAATGATGGACAGAATAATGAATGGAATTACAGAATGAAGGATGGAATTAGGAATGGAATTATGGAGGGACAGACTGATGGATGGATGGATGGAATTCAAGAATAACAGATGGACGGATGGAATTACATAATAACGAATAAATGGATGGAATTACAGAATAATGGATGCACTAATGAATAGATCCAAGCAAATGTGATCAATTTAAACAAATTTTACAAAACTTAAACAAATAAATGTTGACCAATTTGAACAAAAAACACTTGGATACCTCAGTTACAAAATATCCTATAAGTAGTCAGACACATAAGCACAACTCACATCCCAGCGGAAGTCAGTGAGCCTCTCAGGATGATGCTTTATTGGAGTTTTGGGTTTCTGAAAGTCTGTTGTTTCAATTCTGCACTTCCTCTGCCTGTAGCAGGCAGGTTCTGCCGTCCACATAAACCGTTGTTTATTTCCCATCAGGCCTCTGGATCTTCCTAAGGAATATATTAAAAATTGATCAAGTACGTATCGCTCAGTCTTTTGAGCCACATCAAATGCTGACTTTGCAATTCTGAACATCCCTCGCACAGAAAACTTTCTCCACCATCTAACAGCACATCAGTTTTCCTTCGGGGTCACTTCCTTCTAAAAACAGTCCAAAGTTTAAGAGGGATGCTAGGAAAATATACATCAGTTGGCAGACAAACCTTCTCAGTTCAAGTCAACATACAGTACATCGTGATTTATGTGGCCCAACAAGGATATTTGTTACCATACAAACAAAAGTGAATACGTTTGACTATTGAAATCAGATGTTGTCCTGGACACCATCTAAGTCTAGAAGATGAAGAAGGTTGAATTAGCAAGCCCATCTATTATAAAATAACCTTTAAAGGACTTCAGCCTCATCTAATATACTCTTTTCGCTGAAAAAAAAAGGTGCAGAGAGTTGCTGATGCACAGAAAACAGGAAGGTAAGGGAGGGAGAGAGGGACAGATCCGTCACCTCATTATTTCTTAGACTGGAAGAGGAAGGTTATAAGACAATAGTTTTACTATTCACTGCAGTGAGAGGGAGGGGGCAACTGAAAAAATTCAGAAGAGCATCTCCTGCTTAAAGCGAGGTTTAGGTCGATTGGTATGGGGATCTCGGGGGGTGGGGGGTGGGGGGGGTAGTTGGAGGTGGATGCAAGGAAGGAAAAGCGAAGACGCCAACAGGATGTTGTGAGTGGAGGAGCCCCACTGAGCTCAGAGACAGCAGCTGTCAATCAAAGGCTCATTAGACTCGAAGGCGGCAGCACAGGGGCACTCACATAACAAATAAGAGCAAGACAGGCCACTGCCAGAGCCAGTCTGAGTGATGTGTGTGTGAATCGACATGACACGCATTCACAATCTCAAGCACAGTTCATTTCACTCTCCGCCGCAGACCACCGAAATTCATGTGATTTTTTCCCCCTCCTGCATTTAATTTGAAATAGAGATGAATAGATAATGAGAACACCAGCTCTCTATAATAAGATCAGTCACAATTTGATGTCGGTCTGAAAAAAAATGGACATGCAAGTACTTCTGATACTGCTGATAATGACAGATTTACACACTTAAACATCTTATGGACTGCATTGGCTAGAGGCAGGTTTATAGTCTTTATACTGTATGTTATGGCATTGCAGAAGTACAGACAGATGGAAGTAGTACTGAGCAAAAGTACTGAAAGAAGTATTTATGTAATGACTAAAAGTACCACTGAGACAGTATAGATGAAAAAAAAAGTACTGAAGTACAGATAGAAGCAGTACAGACAAAAGAACATACTGAAGTGCTAATATACAAAAGAAAGTACGGAAGTACAGAAAGACAATAGGCAGTGCTGAAATATGATCAGACAGATGAACATATTGTAGTACAGTGATCCCCAACCTCTGGGTATTGGTACCGCGCTGCACAAGAAATATATATTTTTTCCATTTTATTTTTTATCGAACAATCTTTTATTTTGAAAAATTGAAAAACCGTACTCTCAGTTATATCAAAGTCACTTGAGCGCCATCATTTAATTCACAACCTAGCAAAAACAGACGTCTTTCCAAAGTTTCTTTAAGTCCATTAGTTCTAATGAAGGTGCATGTGCAAGTGGCAAGACACCTTCGCACCATCCAGGCACACCAAGTTAAAAACATATTTTAGAATGCCGTGACCATCACTAGTCACATAACAAAAACTGACTGAGAGTTACATCAATGTTTTGTCAGCTTGTTATCCTCTGAGAAAATGGTTGACGGCCACCTAGCAAACCAAAAACCAAGATTAAAGTTCACTCTCAGAAATGAAGGTAAGCAAGCTGTCACTGGAGTGGAACCTTTTGAAAAGGTACAAATTTCTACCTAAAAGGTCCATATTAGTACCTCAAGGGTATGTATTAGTATCTAAAAAGTACAATGTCCTCTTGAAATTTAAGGGTACTAATATATACTTTTGAGGTATACCTATATGAACTTTTCAAGTACAAATGTGTACCTTTTCAAAAGGGACCACCCCAGTGACAGCTTATGTACCTTTATTTCTGAGAGTGTATGGTCAGATTAAAGTACAGCACTGAAAAACAGACAGACAGAAAGTAGTAATGAAGTATGGACAGACAGAAGGAAGAATGAAAATACAGATAATGCAGGTGGAAGTACTAAGAGAACAAAATAATGAAATTATTTAAGCAATGTATCCTAAACCTGATGTTAGAGGTACACCAACATTAGGTTTCCAGGTAATCCCTTTATTTTGATGGTCTTTTAAAATATTTTGTTAGCTATAAGTTACATGGCAAATTACATATTACTAGACTAAGGTTAGGGTCAGCATTTCTTTAAGTTGGCATGTACTTGCAAAGTTTCTTATAGTGATTTGAATGTGTAGGTGGAGCAGTGTTAGCAACTATTAAGCAGACAGTTTGCTAACACTCTCATAATTAGCATTAAACAATGATAATTAGTTATCATGTAGTTTTAATGTAACTTATCAACAAAATGTTTAAAATATACCTTGAAATAAAAGTGATACCAACTTTCAACTCTTCGATCAAACACCCAACTCATCAACTCACTAGTAGAGACGTGTAAGACATCCAAAATGTACCTTTTGGTGTTTCTAAAAGTATATATTGAAGCATGGATGGACATATTGAATTATGCATTAACAGGCAGAAGCATTAAAGTATGCACAAACACAAGGATGGAAGTACTAAAGAATGGATTTACTGAAGATGAATTATAAATACAGGTACGGAACCACTGGAGTCCAGATGGACAGACAGCATGAATGGACAGATGTAAGTAATTAAGTTAATAATTAAATATAAAAAAAAAAATACTGAACCCATATTTCTAAATTAATTACAACATTAAAATAAAATGATAACACTGCAATAATTTCCCAACATGCATCCATTTATGAAATCTAATTTAGCAATATAATGCGTTTACGTGAATACTTAGCTGGCACTCTATGTTGGCTATTAAAACCGAGCAGCGGCATCTCCCTCATGCTGTCTGGCTTTAATCAGGGGCAATTCATGCATGGAAACATGTATTCCCACCTGTCTGTGAAGAGTAATGTTCATTTAAGCAGGGTCCTGCTCAGCCATCCTATGGAACACACTAACCGGTGGCCAATCGCTTGCCACTTAACCTGCCCACTTGTTGTTTGTTTTCATTAAGAGGTAACTGTTTATCATACATAATTCATTGCTTAATGAAAGGGGTTTCATTAATTCATCATAGCCGGATATGCATTATTTAATTTGGAATTATGCATCTTTAAGAGGGATTTATAAATAAATACAAGCTTGGTAAGGCAAAAGGTATTTCCGTTGCACATGATCGGTTTCTTAATCACCACGATGATGAGTGGCTAACTGTCGGAATCTTAGGCGTAAACAAATGCGAATGCTAATCTCAAGGCAGCACTCTCACACGTGGAGGCCTCTTTCTTTCATTTAATTATTCACCTCCGCATTTATGTTTTCATTAATTTAAGGCCAATTCTGAACGGCTGCTTAATGCGTCTTATGAGTATGAGGCACAATTACGAAACGTGTAATTGTAAACAGTTGTTTTTTAACACATAATTATGTCATGACATGAAACTCTTTGTTCTTATGAAAATTACATTTTATGTAACACTTGTTAGGCTGTGTTAAAAAATGCATAGTAGGACTAATAAAAGAAGGCGCGGGGTGCAATGTTTATACCATAACTAATGAATGGTGTTTACGGTTAAAGAAGCCACATCTTTTAAACTTAATTAGCTGTTAGTAACATATATATATATATATATATATATATATATATATATATATATATATATATATATATATATATATATATTATATATATATATATATATATATATATATATATATATATATATATATATATATATATATATATATATATGTATATATATAAATAATTTTTTTTTTTACTTTATATTTTATTCATATAATAATAGAAGTAAAGGAATAACAGATGATTAGATGAAAATGAATAGAAGGAAGAAATTAAAATAGAAGAGTTATAAGAAGAAATTAATAAAAAGGAGAGGAGGAGGAAGCAGTGGGGAAAGACATGACTGGAAGACAAGAAAGAGGAGAAAGAAAAAGAAGATAAAGTAGAAAATGAAGAAGCAGAATAGGTAGACAATGAAAATTAGGAAATGAGAGAAATAATATAAAGAGAAATAAGAAAAAGAAGGAAAGAGATGATTTAGAGGAAGAAGATTGGGATTGAGAGAGGGTGAAGTAGAAAGGAAGAATGAAGAAAGAGAGGAAGAGGAGACAGAAGAACAGGTGGAGGAAGAGGAGAATAAAGGAGGAGATGAATAACAAGTGGATAAAAGAGAATGAAGTGGAAGCAGAAGAGAGGACAAAGAAGCAGAGGAACTTTTAAAGAGAAGAAAGAAAAAGAAGAGAAAGCAGAAAATAAAAAGCAAAAAAGTAGAATAGATAGACAAATAAGAGGGAAATAAAAAGGAGACAAGATAGAGGTAGAGGTGATAAAGAAAAGAATGAGGAAGGAGTAGAATAAAAATAGATGTAGAATATGATGAAGAAAAAAGTGGAGGAGGAAGCAGAAAGGGAGAGAGATGAGAGGGAAGAAGGACTAGAAAAAATGTGAGCAGAAGATGGAGTGAAATGAGCAGTGGAAAAAGCAGTAATTTTAAAAGATGTGGGTTCTCTAACCATATACACCATCAGGGGCGGATTTAACCAATAAGCAAGGTAATCGGCCGCTTAGGTCCCCAGGAAATCTAAGGGCCCCCAAATGAATACCTAGAAATATAAATGATACCTATAAATTATACAGTTGAAACCAGAAGTTTAAATATACTCTAAAAAAAAAAAGGAACATAACCATTTTTTTTAAAAATGTCTGATTGTAAATCATACTAAATGTTTACTATTTTAGGTCCGTTAAGATTACCTAATCATTTACGTTTGCTACATGCCAGAATAATGACAATTTTTTAAAGAAATTTTTCATTCATTTCTAGACAGTCAAAAGTTTACATACATTTCCTTGGTATTTTTTTTAAACTGTATACATTTGGTCAAATGTTTCGGGTATTATTCCACAAGCTTCTCACAATAGTTTGAAGAATTTTTGGCCCATTCGTCCTGACAGAATTGGTGTAACGGAGTTAAATTTGTAGGCTGTCTTGCTCGCACAGGCTTTTTCAACTCTGCCCACAAATTTTCTATAGGACTGAATTCAGGGCTTTGTGATGGCCACTCCAAAACATTCACTCTGTTGTCCTTAAAGCACATTTTAACTAATTTGGCAGTATGCTTAGGGTCATGGTCTGTTTGGAAGACCCATTTGTGGCCAAGTTTTGATGTCTTGAGATGTTGCTTCAGTATTTTTACATAATGTTCTTTCTTCATGATGCCATCTATGCTGTGAAGTGGACCAGTCCCTCCTGCAGCAAAACAGCCCCAAAACATGATGCTGCCGCAAACATACTTCACAGTTGGGATGGTGTTCCTAGGCTTGTAAGCTTTCCCCTTTGTCCTCCAAATGTAACACTGGTCATTCTCCAAAAGGACATGTCTCTAAAAATTATTCCTTTTCCTAGAGTAAATTATCAAATTATAATCTGGCTTTTATGTTGTTTTTTTGCCCATGTTGTCACAAAAGAAAGCAGTGTGTTAGAGGTTTTCCTTAAATACTATTCTACAGCTGTGCTTCCAATTTACTCAAATGTTTTCAATTAGCCAATCAGAAAACTTCAAAACCTTGACACCATCATCTGAGCTTTTTCAGGGGTATAATAATCTTATTGTATGTAAACTTGACTTTCAAGAAAAGTTATAACAATTTCTCAAAAATCTCTCTCTCTCATTATTCTGCTATAAAGCATGATAGAAACAAATTTAATAATTCTAACTTACCTAAAAGAGAAAAAGTTTATTCACATTAGAATCTGACATTTTTAGATGGTTATGTGCCTTTTTATACAGTGTATGTAAACGTCTAAAATATTTTATTTGAACGTAATTATAACATGTTCACAAATGTGTCCCCCACTTTCAGTCATGACGCAGTCCAGCAGTCAAATCAATATGGATTTAGTTTTAAAAGCGAAATAGTTCATTCATTATTTTTAGTTGTAAATTTTTAAGAAAATAAATAGTTTTAAAAGTATTCCAAAAGTATTACATGTTATTATCATTATTTTGGATTAAGATAAAATTAAGAAAAAAAAATGAATGATACAAGAAAAAGACTGAAAAATAATAATAAAAAATTATGATAATAAAATATAATAATAAAAATGTAAGTTCAAAAGGTGTATTTTAGAACTTTTGGGCCCCATGGCTGGAATTGCTTAGGGCCCCAAAAGCACTAAATCCGCCCCAGTACACCATTCATTACAAATGGTATAAACCTTGAGAGTGGGAATGGGAGATAAAAAAAGAAGAGGATGAAAGAGGAAAAGGAAGAAGAAATGAAAAAGCGGAACATAAAAAAAAGTAAATCAATCAATTAATCAAACACATTCTGCGCTGGGAAACCACACACAATTATACCGAGAAAGTGAGCGGCCAATTTAAAGTTGAAATCAGGAGGCAAAACAGAAACCACACTTATCTACAGTTGCCAGGATCACATGATGAATTCCTTTGAAGGATGTATTGTAAGCCTCTATATCAGTTATTCCACACGGCTACTGTTTGTTCTTCCTGTGGGAAGTGGAGGAGAAAAGAAGAAAAACCACAGAGTCTTGGAAATCTATTGCATTATTGAAGTGAGAACTTAAACAGAAATCTATGCTCTCTGTGCTTGTCTTATTGTCTTGACAGTTGTGACAAATTACAGAGCTCTGGAGAGACAATGAGAATTTCTCCTAAAGTTGAAGTACATTAGAGAGACTCATAAACTGCAATATATTTCCCTCCCTCTTTGTGGCTCTGAGGAATTTGTCAGGAGAAGAGGAGAGAAGTTGGGGATGATGATGATGGAGTCTGCAAATGAGAGCTGAAATCATGTCTTTTTGAGCCCGTGATGTGTCACAAACGGTGATGTGGAGCAGAGGAATCTTTTCATCTCGACTTCCTTATGTACCCAAACATGGGCCTCGCATCAAAGAGAGATCTCATAAATGTTGAAATGTGCTCTCTCAAATCTGTGGAAACACATCCATTAGGAGTGACCTTTGTAAAAAATCCGGCTTCGCCAAGTGCCAGACTTTTATCATCCTTATAAAACTCAGTGATGGTCCGCAGACCATCGCCAAACCCTACCCTCAGTGAAATAATTGAGTCAAGCCTTTTATCGCACCCTTTTGAGAAATGGAGACGCCGAAGAACTGAGATGACTTGGTTGGGAAATGAAACAATTTGTCCATCAAGAATAAAGCTAAAGCTGTACATGCCTTATATTTGGGATTCAAAGTTTCCTTCTAGTGACTGTGCCTCTGAGACTTTGTCAAGTCGTTCTGCAAGAACACCTAAAAGCATGTGTTTGGCTTTTTTTAATGAGTGTGCCGTGCACTTGATAGAGTACATCTGTATTTCACATGGTCTGTGCCGATTCCTTTTTGAAAGATTTGAAAATCATCTTGCAACAGTTTTGCTCTATGCTTTTGCTTGCAGAACAAAAAAAAAAAAAAGATGAATTAGTCAACAAAATGGTTAATTCAGAGATGGCAAAAGTACACACATCCTTTACTCAAGTAGAAGTACATGTTTAAAACGAAAGTTGAAGTACTTACTACACTTTGGTACTCAAGTAAAAGTAAAGAAGTACAGACTCAAACAATAGTCAGAGATCAGAGATAGGGTACTCAAGTCAAATGACTTGACTCGAGTCAGACTTGACTCACAAAATTTAGGATTTGAGACTTGCTTGACAAATATCCAAAAAAGACTCATATATATATATATATATATATATATATATATATATATATATATATATATATATATATATATATATATATATATATATATATATATGGTTAATTAAACTGCGGACACTGAATGCAAAGAATGTAAATTCACATATCAGTATGCTGTCAGAATGCAGTTGTTTTGCTTGTTGATGATTACCCAGGCCTTGTACAGTTCTGTCTTCTTTCCTTGTCTTTGGCTAGGCAAAAAGTTTTTAGCATTACAAAGCTTTGAATCTGGTAATCATGAAACATTATTTCTTGCACATGACCACACAGTGCAAAATTGTGGTCATGTGCAAAAAGCTTCTCTCTTGTAAAATCACAATAAGATGAGTTGTTTATTTCTGGCTGGATTTGCTTGGGAGGGTGCTATAGCAAATGGACCTGTATGTAATCAATATAACTGCAGATTGGCTGAAAATAGTGATGAGAGACAATAGTTTAACGTGACTTTTGCTTTTAGTTGTGCATGGTGACTACCGTTGTGAGTGTGTGTGTGTGTGTGAGTGTGTGTGTGTGTGTGTTTGTGCACAATCCACACAGCCTTCTCTCTTTCTCTCGCTACCTTTCACACACACATGTAGATGTTTACCACGCAAAAGTTAATGCTCGTGTAGTAGGAGCACTCCTGGCATAAAATGCACCCCCTCTGAAATGTGCATCTATTAACTGTCTGAAATTGATTAAAAAGAATGATTTAAAAAAATGAGAGTGACTTTTTACAGAGTCTGCTATAATGTTAATGTTGTTTTTGTGTATTTACATAGATAAATATGGCCACAGTGCAAATGCACAATACAGTTCTTACAGGAACTTTACAGTTACAGGATCTTATTGCCACATTAGATTGTTATGATAACATGATATTTGCTTCAGTGATTTGCCTTCAGATACATACCCAAAAATAATGCAACTGGAATAACTACAACAGTCGCGATCGTCTGATCTGATACAAAACAAGATATCGCGATGACATTTGATGACATGTGCAGGTGCTGTATTGGTGTCCCATTTCTTAAAGGAAAATTTTGAAGCCCTACCTCTTTACACTCTGTTTCAAGGGCCAAGGGGAATAGGTAGGGGTACAACACTAGAATTGGGATTGGACCAAAGTGAATTGTTTAATGTGTGGTTAAGTTTAAAACAGCAACAACGATTGTGTCACATGTAGGCTAAATGTCTGTACTATTATTTTACATTTGTAAACTTCCTAAATGCGTTTCACTTATTTTCCTTGCTTTATCCATCAAAATATTATTAATGTTACATTTTAATCAATTATTATATTTTTTTAATGTAGACTGAGAATGCTAAAGAAAGTCTATGAAAGGGTGCATTTTGAGGCAGAGGTGTGTTTCTCGACACAACACCGGATGTATTAAAATAAATACCGAAACACAAAACACAACTATCTGACATTTTTGTAAACAGGATCCAGCAAGATCTGGCTCAAATTAAGCACTGGTTTATTCTAATTGTCTGTGATTCTATTACACCACACAAATGTTTCAGCTGTAGATCTTTATGATCACCTCACCTACAGTAAGTCCCCAACAGCGTACACTGATGGAAATCCTGACCATTTCCCGACAGTAGCTGAGCCATTGAGCGGATGAGCTTTATTAGAAGCTGATTGGTCATCAGCACATCGGAATGTTCTGTAAACATGTCTGGATTGAGGTGACAAGTCTGATTCCATGCCACAAGATAATTGCAGTGTGGTTAATTTCAGGCTCCTGGACACCAAACCACTACCACTTGGTTTATTAGACCCAGATCCTTTCCGGCTAACCTTTAGTATAGTTTTTTTTTACCTTCTTTGTTGCAAAACTGGACTTGCCACTGTTTATTGCGATAAGTCCTGCTAATGAACAAATGACCTGTCACCTGGAGCACTTAGAGCATGGTGTTAAACTCTGGTTATAAAAACCTCTTCCAGCTCTATTGATTTACTGCCAGGGTTTGATTGTACCCTAGGGGTAGGAGGCCTGCACGGGCCAACACTGCTCTTACTGTTTTACAGTCCATACAGCAAACAAATAAATCTTCCACTCATTAATTCACTCCCGCTCTTCTCTGCCCGCTGATAATGGTATAGGGGAAGAGAAAAAAATTGGGAGCAGATTCATATTGGGCTCCTGTAGCTTGATGCATTGTGTCTTACAATGCCCTCTCACATTAGATTATCCAGAGCAGACAACTTCCACTTCTCTCCGAAGATTTCATTAGTGCTCCAGCGGACGCATAAGGAAGTGATTTGGAGTGGGCTTCGACTGTTTTCGCCAGCGACGGTCATTATTTTTGAAGTCCCGCTAGGCACTTTTATAAGGCCCTCATGGCACTAACTGGATGCGTCCTCGACATTTAGGGACAGATTACACCTCGTTCTTAACATAAAAAATGCAGAGGAGCAGACCGTCCGGCAGTCAGCTGACTTTTACGAGGGGGAAGACATGATAAACGTTGATAAAGCAGGATGAATTGTACCACAGAGAGCTCCGAAAGATACATGGTGGGCCAATGTTATGATAGTGCCGAGGAAAATTGGTCAAACTTCCACATAAAATTGATTCTTCAGATAATGACTGACCTCGGACACAATTATATCCGGTCTGCTTCGCTCTGTTGAGAATAAAATCAAGTTTGTTGTGACTAACGGTACGTTTCTTTTACAGTGTAACTCATGCCACAGCTGAGCAATTATTTCTTCTAACAATGTAACTAAAGCACGCAGAAGCTTTGTTCTAGTCAATTACTGTTTTTACGGTAATCAAGTGAGGAGTTGCTTTGAAGTTCTACCTCAATGCAGTTCTGAGGTTTATGTAATACAAAAGTTGCAGATTCCAGCTGGGAATAAACAGTCCATCTAGATGAGACATGATTGGAATCATGTGTTTTCCACTAATATCCACATGTGGTACATGTAGTGCTTCCTCATCCTCAGAAAACAATGTCTGTGTACTAAAAAATGCAGGGTTCCACGCTATTACTTAATTTTGTCTCAACACAAATTGATTAAGTTAACCTAACATAAAACAATTAATATAACACAATTAACTATATTAAATGTAATATCTGATGGCCAGAAAGTGATTAATATTTTATACATTGTTAACATTTTGATATTTGTGATGCAGCAAGTCCAAAGATTGATGTGTACACTATGATTTTATAAAAAATCCACTGTAAATGTGTGATATGACAAAAAAATGGCGAATATTTTCTCAATTCAAATGAGTAGCGCTTGGACTCGTAAACGGTAATCCATGTCACGACTTAACAAGCGGACAGACACACTCAGGCCCGTAATCAGCCTATTAAAAATGTCTTATTTTTCTTAAAAAGTGGACCTGTTTGCAGTTATTGGAGGTTCACTGCATTTTAGTATATATTTAAGCACTAATTTGTGCTGGATTAGCTTGTCCAATGGTTATCATTTCCACATTTTTTTAATGAAACAAAAATACTTCAAACATTTTTGCTAAAGTGCTTCCCATACTATTTTTTTACAAACATTTTGTTTAAAAAAAAAGTATGTTTATTTACAAAAGTGCATTTAAACTGTAAGTTCATTCCTTCATTTTCTTTTCGGCTTAGTCCCTATATTCATTAGGGATTGCCAAAGTGGAATGAACCTCCAACTTATCCAGCATATGATTTACGCAGCGGATGCCCTTACAGCAGCAACCCATCTCTGAGAAACACCCATACACTCTCATTCACACACATACACTACAGACAATTTAACTAGATTGTAGTGGAAAACCCACGTGAACACGGGAACACTTTTATACTTGGCGCAATCACCATTGTGATTCTATATAACAACAGGGAGCAATCAAAAAAACCCACCGTAAAATCAGACAGATAAACAGAGAAGTCAACAATTCCAGAAATATGTCATCTCATTAATATTATTCAAGATGTTTAAACTAATTATTTTTATAAATGACAACGGAGCATGGGTTACTCTTATGCAATTATGTATTTTTTACTATACATATATATATATATATATATATATATATATATATATATATATATATATATATATATATATATATATATATAATTTTTTTTTTTTTTTAAAGTACACTAACTAAAAGCCAAAAAACTAAAGACATTTTTTATCTAACCCATTCCAAAATCCACACATTACTGTCTGGCTAGTTTGTCCTCTACTGATATGTTAAAAAGGCATGCGCAAACTGTTCGCTTGAGTCTCAGAAAAAAAATTATAAAAAATAAATAAATAAAAAATACAGATTAAAAAAAAAAAAAAAAAATATATATATATATATATATATATATATATATATATATATATACATACATATATATATACATATATATATACATATATATATACATATATATATATGTATATATATGTATATATATATATATATATATATATATATATATATATATATATACATATATATATATATATATATATATATATATATATATATATATAAACCAGGCTTGACCCAGCCAAGGCTCAAACCAGCGACCTTCTTGCTGTGAGGCTACCCACTGTGCTACCATGTCACCCCAACTCTAAGTTTTATATATAATGTAATGAGATTAGAATTTTAGAAGTATAAAAATATACTTATTTTTAAATATTTATTATCATCCATTACAAAAACAAACAAACAACAAAAAATGTGAATCTGTTAAAACTTGTTTTGAATTAAAAACTGCAACCTATAAGCAAATTAAAAAAAAAAAATGGCCGGCTCATTTCCTTAGTCAGAACTTGTCCATTTATATAATAAAAGCCTTCTTTTATTGGTTATTTTATTCTTCTCATAGGCTTCTTCTATTGGTTATTTTCACAATTCATGATGTACAGCAGTCAAAAAATGGACAAATGAGCTTTTATTATTATTTTATGAATTTATTTTTTATAAATTTCCATCTCTGCTAGATATAAAAATTGACATAATTGAGAACTGCATCCTGCTTTCCCAATTAGCATTGAGCTCAACTGGTATATTAGCAGCTCCATTATCCTACAGCCCAAGCCATGATTAGACTAAGACTTTATCTTCACTGAATTATGTATTTACAACAGTGACTTTGTTTGTAAACAGTGAAGTAAAATGCACATAATGACCCCAAACCCCATAGCGGATTTATAATAACATTAATTATTTCCAGTGCATTCTAGAGTGGGTTAGGAACTTAAAGCGGCTGGACGTCTCCTACTCTCACATTTATCTTCATCATCTAGTTAATGGCCTCTCCAATCTCCTCCCATTATCCATTCGTTTTGTTCCTGCCACCCTAACCGGTCACATGATGCTACAATACATATCATTCATTTAAACTAATTGCGGTTTTTCGTATATATAACCTTTTAGCCAATCCCTGACCAATCTTAAGAGTGCTGTGGGAAAACACACACGCATTAATAAATGAGTGAAACCTAATTGATCAATAATTTCAATTTTAAAATGCTCAATCTTCATTAAATGGCATATCTGATTTTGGTATGCATGTTGCTTATGTTGTATTACATATACAGTTGTAGTTAAAATTATTGGCCCTCCTGTTAAATTCGTATCATTTTATATTTTCCCCAATTTCTAGGGGAACAGAGTAAATCTAAATTCTGCTAACTGATGTATTTTATCTTTGCCATGAAGACAAAAAGTACATGATACTTTAATAATTATTTTTCAAGATACTAGCATTCAGATTAAAGTGAAATTTAAAGACAAAAAAAAAGATAATTAAAAACAGCTTTTATTCTAGTCAAAATAAAACAAGAATTTTCTCCAGAAGAAAAAAATATTATAGGGAATACTGTGAAAATGTCTTTAATCCCCTAAATATCATCACTTGAGAAATAATTTTTAAAGTAATGAACATTGCACAGGAGGTATAATAATTTTGCCCTCAACTGTATTCATCATCATCATCATCATCATCATATATTCAAGCTACAATTCTATAGACCACAAAACAATGCTCCTTACCTATTTTCTGTTTTACATTTTGAATTTCTATAGCTTCGGGTATAAAAAAGAGCTACATATTAATAAATAATGTTATGACTGCTGTTTTAACAATAAGCTATGATTGAATTGCATCTTGTTACAGTTATGAAAGAGTTTGATAACAAGCAGGAAATGTTCATGTGCCAGAGACATGACCACATTGAAGTGGTCTAGTTTTTACATTGCATCGCTCTAAATGTAAGCTATTGAGCAGTGAATGAATCTAATTATTCATCAGTGATACAGCACAAATCTCACAAACTATGAAAATTGAGCATGTGTTTAGTGTTTTCTTTAGGCTCGACAAATATGATTTCCTACAACAAAGGCATTTTGAAGGCCTGAAAAGGTGAACATTTGAAAGGTCTCGAATGGCAAGCTTGTAAAACAATACCATCTCAGCGTAAAATACAAAAGTACACTTTTGAGAAAAATGTGTTGTCCTGCACACGCATACAAGTGTCAAATTCAAATAAATAGCACAGACACTTTCATTTTAGTCTAAAAAGTTTTTTTTTCTTACACACAGCAAAATGACTACAGGCTTGCCATTTTGAATATCAATTATGTTGATCACTTCTTACCAGATGGCTCATGTTGTTATGAAAATATCTGCATATTTTAATGCTCTGGTGTAATGGCATCACACTGTAACAGTCTTCAGTTCATGCTGCCTTTGCTTGCGGTTACCACTTTAATACATATCAAAGAGCCCATATTATGGGTTTTTGAAAATGCCCTTCCATGTAGTGTGTAACACAGCTCTAAGTGAAGTGAAATATCCAGCTAAAGCTTAAATCTGTAAGTGTACAGCGTTTAAAACTGTTGATTCAGCTATAAAAGAGTTGACTCATAGTGCTTCAAACGAGTCGTCTTTATAACGAGTCATTAGGTGTTTCGCCATGACGTGACAATGAAGTTATTCATGCGCACGCGCAAACCCGGGAGATTTGAAACCTGCGGCCCCGCCCTCTAACACAGAAACCCAGACACACACACACACAAACATGCCGCCGGTCGATTGAAGTTACGCTGCAGATGGATATTATTAAGTCTCTACCCAAAGATGAAACCTCAGCATAAGCCCAACCTTGAGCAGTTGGAAACTACTGGAAACTTCTGAAAACTACATGCTACAAAGAATACTTCGTTTGTTAAAGGAAGGATTAGTAAAGAGTAATGATGGACATGTCAGGACATGGATCAGTTTCTTCCTCCATTTCTCAAGTGTAAGTACGTGCGATTAAAGTTGTTGCCTTGTTTACTCTAGCTTGCAAATGTATTTAGTTGTGATTTGTTACTTGTAACCGCGTGTACTGCATCAGGTCAACTCGCTATATTCTCATATCACGTGCAAAGCCTTTGTTTACATTCCGTGAAGGAGAGTAATGTGTGTGTGTGTGTGTGTGTGTGCGGGTTATGTGTATGTGTGTGTGTGTGTGTGTTAGGAGCTAGGAGATCTCCGTGCCAGTTCTTGGAGTATTTGCTCAATAAAATAGTTAGTTGTCTGTATTTTCAAGTCCATCGTCTTTATTTACATTCACCCACTGGCAGCTAAAATCCACGCCTTACACTATCGAGCGTGTATGCACTGTGACTACTTCTATATTGTTGATTAGCTACTGGGCATTTAACTCTGTCTCTCAGTGAAGGCGGTCAGTGTCAACCAATCGCAACAGACTGTCATTGGTCCAATCAGCGCAGATTAGCTTCGCGCTAAGGAGGGGTTTGGGAACAAATGAATCACTGGACGATTCGTACGGGAGTCGCTGGGATAATTAGGTAAAAATAAATGCAGATAATAAGACCATGAAAGTGTTTTTTGACCTTGCATGCATATTAGACTGTTGTTGGAGACCCTTACAACCAAAATATGACCCTATTTCATGTATAATATGGGCTCTTTAACTAAACTGAACATCAAAACATACAGTAGTGATCTCTTGCCAACGATCCAACAACATTTCTACATGCTGAATCAAACAAACTGATACTGATGTAAACCTAGGAAGAGAGGGCTTTTGTAATTTTAGCTTTCAACCATTAGCCAAAAATGTGTAATGAATAATGCTAACGCTGCCTCTGTGGGTGTAATGAGTCGGGGTACAACAAAGTTGAGCACCCTAGAGCAGAAAATCGTCAAGGAAGCAAAGGTCAAAACAGGGACATTCTTACTTAGATTTTTTGTTTCTAGTCCAAATATCTAAAAATATTCTTATATCAAGAAGATTTTATAGGCAAACAAAACATTTTGTCTTGTTTTCAGAAATAATATGCCACTATTAAGTTAGTTTTTTTCTTAAAACAAGCAAAATAATCTGCAAATGGGGTAGGTAAAATAATCTTGTTTTTCCTATTGACATGACAAGACGGAATATTTTTTGGACAGAATTTCAAAGCAGGATTTCATCTCTGTTATTCGCAGACGATGTTGTTCTGTTGCCTTCATCAGACATGGACCTTCAGCATGCATTGGGGCATTTTGCTGCAGAGTGTGACGTGACTGGGATGAGAATCAGCACCTCCAAGTCCGAGGATATGGTGCTCTACTGGAAAAAGGTGGTTTGCCACCTCAAGTTGGAGGAAAGTCCTTACCCCAGGTGGAGGAGTTCAAGTATTTTGGAGTTTTGTTCATGAGTAAGGGAAGGATGGAACGTGAGATTAACAGGCAGACTGGTGCAGCGGCAGCAGTAATTCGGTCGATGTACTGGTCCATTTTGGTAAAGCAGCAGCTCAGCCGAAAGGCAAAGCTCTCGATTTACTGGTCAATCTACATTCCTATACTCACCTATGGTCATGAGCTTTGTGGAAGTGGCCAAAATGAGTTTTCTTCAAGGGTGGCAGGGTGCATCGTTATAGAAAGGGTAAGGTGCTCTGACTCCGGGAAGGAGCGCGGAGTAGAGCCACTGCTCCTCCACATTGAGAGAAGTCAGCTGAGGTGGCTCAGGCATCTGTTTTAGATGCCTCCTGGAGTCCTAGGGAGTTGTTCCAGGCATGTCCCACCGGGAGGAGGCCTTGTGTTAGGCTTTGTGGAAGGCCACTCACACTATGCTATTCGAACCGTGCCCAGGCCCCTTTTCTGAATCTTTTGACAAGTGTGAGTGCTCTGAATCGGGCTCAGGCATGATTCAGTTGGCCAGCCCTGGCCTGGTTGAAAGAGGTGTGCCAGAGCACGAATCATTTGGTCTCAGTGAAAAGTGCGCCTGAGCCTGAAACTGAAGACAATATGTCACTTTTAAGGGACTGTTTAGTATGTATTTATTATTCATTCTTACTTTTCAATGAATGCAAACTATCGTAGATTATTAAAGACACAAAACCCTCACTGCATGACAGCTGCACCTCCTAATTCCTGCAGCACGAGGACTTTCTGATTGTTTATGAGCATCAAAACTGGCTGATCTGTTCGACGAAATATCTGACTACGTGTCACCACATCATCGATGACGTAAGCATGCTCAGGCGCAAATGAAATGTGAGATGTGAGTGCAGGCCGTCGGGGGAGACGGGAGAGGGGACAAGCGTGCTTCAGCCCAGTTTAAGACAACTGTACATAGTGTGAGTACGCCCTATGTCTCTTGGCTGGACTGGGAGCGCCTCGGGATCCCCTAGAGGAGCTAGAGGAGTGTCTTGGGAGAAGGAAGTCTTGAGTTCTCTCCTAAAACTGCTGCTTTCAAGACCTGGCTCCAGATAAGCAGACAGAATGAGATGAGATGACATGAGATGACAGAGATTTCATTGCAGTGATTACATGGCAGGGTACGTGTATAATGCTAGTGTGATGGTGTTTGCATCTGATTGTTATATAATACATTAACATATTATACACATAGCTAGGCCTGTATATAATCTTTATTGGTGCTGTCAAACAAGTTATCTCATTCAAAAAAGTGTCTACACAAGGAAATATTTAAAAAAATGTATATTACATGCAGTCTTTTCTTTCGTTTTTCAGACAGTTTCTTGAACTTTCTCCCCTTTATGGACCTAAACTTTTGGAAGTCTATAAAAGCTGTTCGGCATTTCTTATTTTGGCTAATTTAAACAATTATAAACAACATAAAAAAAGAAAAAAATTGATGTTCTGATAGTGATTCCTATGTACAAAGAACCACTTCCTGCCCTCCATCTGAATTTCAATGACGTCATGTGAAAACAACCTATATCTTGGATGCACTCAACTGCCGTTTGGTGTATGGTTTAATTCAAACATAACTGCCAACATGTTTTGTAGCATGGCAGCATTGTGAACAAAGTATCTCTTCAGTGCAAGAATGTAAATTGTAGATGGTTTGAAGATTATAAAATCGATATAATTTGATTAGATATACAACATGTTGTCAATGTAAAGAATCCTTCATCTATGGTAATATGAATACATCTCTGTGACTTTGAGTACTTGTTTGTTTACTTTGTCCAATATAAAGGAAAACGCAGCATACATTTGCTTTCTCGGCTAATGTATATTCTTCTCGTGATGCTAAACCTAAATAACCATTCAGCGCTAGTACAATAGAGTACAGGTTAAAAGCAACAAAGCAATGTCAGACGAACAAAAGAACTTCTTGATATTCATGGCAAACATTTATCTTGTCTGTCTCTCCTTTCTAGAGGGACAAACGTGACAGAGAGCACATGCTACCTGTCACAGCATACGGTGAACTCCCTGAGCGTGGCCTGAGAGCCGTGCCACGTCTCACAGTCCCAGCACATCAGGCACAGGAGATGTGAAGGTGACAGTGGGCTTGACACACCATGTACAGCTGCTAGGGGCAAATCACTACACTGCCAAGATCCTTCTTCTTCCAGCCTCCTGCCAGAGCTCTCTGACCTGTTCTTCAAACACCAAAGCTAAGTTTACATTCACCATTTGAAAGCAGTGTTTTTGTTTCCAAAGACTCTCTATACTGTAAATTAGTTGACTTTACTTAAGAAAGGAGTAAACCTGTTGATTTAAAAATATTAAGTAGATTAACAATGTGCATAGTTCAAGTTCAAGTTCTATTTATTTATATAGCATGTTTCCAACTGCCACAGGGCTGCACAAAGTGCTTTACAGAGAGAAAATAAACACATGATATGAGGATAAAACAGTAAAAAAAAAAAAAAAAAGCTATAAGCACATACATGCATAATTGTAAAAAAGTATATAACATTACCTGAACAGTTCCAAGATACAACAGTTCACTCCCTTTTTAATCACGGTCAATTATTTCTACAGTGCATTCAGAAAAGTATATACAGCAGTGCTTTTATGGATGTTTGTCCCACTTTAATACTTCCGATCATCCAAAAAATCATATTAGTCAAAGCTAACACAAGTAAACACATCATGCAGTCTTAAATTAAGTTTTATTATTATTATTATTATAGTGAAAAAATAATACAAAACTGCATAGCATAGTGGGAATATATGTAATTGTTTATTAAAATTATTTGTTCAAATGAACTAAAACTTATTGGTTATATTCACTGAAAAAAAGAATAACATATTGATTGTCAAAAGGGCCTGTACTCATTTATGCTGAGCACCATCTACAAATAAAAACTTACTTTAGAAAGTAACGCATTACAACATTGAGTTACTCCCCAAAGAATTAACTAGTTGTGTTACAAAGTTACTTTTTATGAAAAGTAATGCGTTACATTTCTTTTGAGTTAATTTTGAGTTACTTTTTTATACCTGCCTGAGGCTTAAATAGAGGATGTCTGCATTTAACACTCATATAAACTACACCTTCATTTACCTTTAAAAACAAATGATTATAATTAAATTAATTATTTATTTAAAAATTATTAAAATATCAAATTAATAATTAATAATACGATTAGAATAATGTCACTTTCTGAGAACTTCCTGATGCTGTATTCACTCTCAGAAACAAAGGTACATGAGCTGTCACTGTGGTGGTACTTTTTCAAAAGGTACAAATTTGTATCTAAAAGGTCCATATTAGTACCTCAAGGGTACATATTGGTACATTGGTACATATTGGTAAAATTTGTAGGTACTAATATATAATTTTGAGGCACTAATATGGACCCTTCAAGTACAAATGTGTACGTTTTGAAAAGGTACCACCCCAGTGACAGCTCTCGTACCTTTATTTTTGAGTGTGTAGGATTAATGAAAGTTGAAAGCAATGCGTTTTCTACTTTTGTTATTTTTGTCTTACTACTTCAGCAAAAACACTGTCCATTAAGATGATCCCCTTCTCTTCCATGCATTCAAAATAATGAGAATACTTCCATCACAGAAATATAAGCCTCTGCCATCTTGGTTTTTGTCTGTTCTTGCGGGAAGC